>NW_006297890.1:44195-79213 GCF_000327345.1 Myotis davidii
CAAGGCCGGCCAGCCCCGCTTCTCCTGTTTGAGTCGGGGTCCCCAGAGACTCACCTGAAACTGGAGCCCAGAGCCTGAGACTCCCTCCCGATTGAAAAAGACAACCGAGCCCTCAGCCGCCAGCCCGCTCCGCATGCACTCCGCACCTTAGTATTTTACTTCAGCACTGCGCCTCCTCTGAGTCATGGCATGCTTTTCTCTTTCCTCCTAGTTGTAGAACTTCCACTCAGCCAGCCTTCCTGTGGTTCTGGATGATGTCCATTCCGTCTTTTAGTTATATTTTTGAAGTGGTTGTTCAAGGCAGCAAACTCCGGTGTTTACCTATGCTGCCATCTTGGTTTCTCCTCTCTATTCTGATTATTTCTAATGTCCAGAGTTTAAAATACAAGAAGCAGAGCTTCCTCTCAGACTCAAGTTTATAAATTCTCAATTGGCTTGTGAGGCCAGTAGGGATACTTCTTTTTGTCTAATTTGGTTTCCGGGAAGACTTCATTCAAATCCTCGATGGTCATCTGGTCAAATGGAATTATGTTCTTCATCTTCTCCAGCTCTTTCTCAAATTGCTCAATCCTGGTCTTTGAGAGAGACACAAACTCAGCACAACTTTTCATGTCTTCTTTTTCATCAGCATCCACCAGGGCACTGTATTTATCCTCTGGCACAGGAACCTTCAGATCATTAAACTTCTCAAAGTCATCTACTAAGCTGGCCTTCGCCACATTGGCCTTGGAGTAAGCCCGGTCGATAGCAGGTGGTTCCTTAGGTAGAGTAGCCAACCTGGAGGTGAGGGTCTCATTCCGGGTTTTCAGGGTGTCAGCAATGGCCTTCTAGTTTTGGGGTATGATCTCCCCAAAAGCTACCCAGACAATGGTTTTTAGAGCAAGTTTTTGCCCAGCCATCTTGAGATCCTTCACTGACCCCGGCTACCCAAGGTCCACAGAGCCGATGGTCTATTTCTTAATTCTCTATTTTGTCCCATTGATCTATTTGTTGATCTTAATGCCAATGCCATATTGTCTTGATTACTATAGCTTTATAGTAAGTCTTGAAATCAGCTAGTATCTCTTTCAAAGTTACTGTGGCTAGTGTAGATGATCCTTTGCATTTCCATATGTCAGAATTAGTTTATCTATTTGTACAAAAAAAATCTGCTGAGGTTTTGATTGAAATTGAATAGAATTACAGATCTAGTTGGAGAGAAATGACATCTTAACAATATTTAGTCTTCTGAACCATGACACATTGTCATTTTCCATTTATTTAGGTCTTCCTTAATTTCTCTCAACAGGGTCCTGCAGTTTTTTCATGACTTTTGTCAGATTTACCCTAATTATTTCATATCTTTTGATGTAAATACTATTTTTTGAATTTCAATTTCTGATTATTCATGGTTAGTATAAAATACAATTGAGTTTTGTATATCGATACAGTAGCCTGTCACCTTACTAAACTTAATTAATTCTAGTAGCTCTTTTTCTGGTAGATAGGATATTCTACATATAAGGTCATGCTATCTGTAGAAATAAGTTTTCTTATTTCTATAGAAATAAGGCCAGAACCTCCAGTACAATGCTGAATGGAAGTGGTGAGAGTAGACATTCTTGTCTTGTTTCTGAGTTAGGGGAGAACCATTCAGTCTTTCATCATTAAGTATGATGATAGTTGTGGACTTTTCTACTTTGTCTGATAAAGGACAATGAACTTTATGTGTGACTTTCCCTCAGAGTTTGCAGATGTAGTTCACAGAAGCTAATTACTTTTTTCTCTTCAATTTCACCTAGGACGACAAAACCGAGTGGCCCTAGAGTTTTCCTATAGCAGAGTGACTGGTCAATACCTTGATTGCTACTTGGTCTGTCAATGCCATCAAAATATTATTTAATAGTTTAGGAACAACCATGTAATTTTCTTCCCTAGCAAGAGCAAATTAGGCACTTACTAAATAATTGACAAAAATACTTAATTCTAGGGATGTCTTAAAGATTTGCTATTATGAAAAAAGAATTTGAAATATATTTTGCCTTCACCTATTTGACATGCTACTTTTATTTTCATGCCTGCTGATGAAAACTATATTAGAGTTTGTCCCCCTACCAATCCCAATTTCCTGACTCAAAAGTGGTTTACAAGTGTCTGTAGGGTGTGCATTGCTGGGGCTTAAGTGGGTCCAAAAAACCCCCTTTTCTTTAGGCCTTTACCAACCAGGAACGCCAATAGGGGCGCCAAGAAATGTTGGTCTTTAGGGTTCTAATCTCAAATAATGAGATGCTGTCATCAGGGAGAGTCACACTTGGAACTCTTTTCCCTGGCCATCTGCCAAGGCAGGCGCTCCCACGTGCTCAGGCTGTCAGGCTGAGATCTATCCATTAGTCGGGCCCTTTCTTCAATATCCCATTTGCAGGCATTTTACTTAACACTTAACTACTGAAATGCCCTGGGCAGACTTACAATTCATAGGCCAGCATATTAACCCTCAACTTTACAAGTTAAAGGGGAAGGGCAAGAGTAGTACTAAGTCTTCTGTCCCTATTTCAATAGTCACTTCCTAGAATGTTCTATTCTCACTGTTTGCTCCCCAAAGGACAAGTCCAAGAATAATACATTATTCAAATAAGATTCTACCTCCCTCTCTCTCTCCCTCTATTTCTCTCTCTCCCCCTTTCTCTAACATTTCTCCACATTGACCTAATATTGAGGGGATGTAGGAGAGCATCAACCCACCTCTCTGAAACCACCCTCTCCCTACCTGGCTCCTGAACACTACAATTTCCCGAGGAGCTGACATTCCTTCAGTGCCCATCATGTGCTGAGTACTGTTCTTTCTCCATTGGCAGCATGAGTCACAGGTAGTTCCAGAATCCTTGAACCCTGCCTCAGCTACAGAGACCCAAAAGTTATTCTAGAGACTGCCTTTATGGATGACGATACAATCAGAATTCCAGCAGAGGACCATGTTGAAATCCAGGCAACTTTTTTGTTTTACTTAAAATTTTTACTAGTAAAAAAATTTTGTCAATTACAGTTTACATTCAATATTATTTCATATTAGTTTCAAGTGTACAACATAGTTGTTAGACAATCATATACTTTATAAAGTGTTCCCCCTGACATTTCCAGTACCTAACTGGCACCATATACAGTTATGACAATATTATTGACTATATTTCCTATACTGTATTTTACATCCCATCACTGTTTTGTAACTTACAATCTGTATTTCTCAATCCCTTCACCTTTTTCACCCAGTCCCCCAAAGCCCTTCTCCTCTGTTCTCTATACCTATGAGTCTGTTTTGTTTGTTTATGTTATTCTTTAGATTCCACATTTAAGTGAAATCACGCGGTATTTGTCTTTTTCTGGTTAACTTATTTTACTTAGAATAATACTGTCTAGGTCCACCATGCTGTCACAAATGCTAAGATTTTGTAACATTTGCTTGTCATTCTTGCACACGGGCCTTACTAACCTTCTCTGTATCATCCAATTTGAATATATGTGTAGCCGAAGCAAGCACCAGGCTACTTTTTATACAGGGTGTCATGATCAAATGCACAATTATAGCAATTAAGATAAGTAATGAGTATTTTAACCTTTCCTTGAATATCTCAAAGAACATTAATAACGGCACATGTTTAAAAGTCTTGTTCTTTTTCCCTCTTCTTTTCACACATCTTGTGGCCCTTCAGAAATGCTCTCTCTATAAACCTCCTTCTCTCAACTCTGTTTCTTAGTTCTTCTTGGCACCTGCCCCCACCCATGCTTTGGCTTTTTAAAAAAATATATATTTTATTGATTTTTTCCTTACAGAGAGGAAGGGAGAGGGTAGAGAGTTAGAAACATCGATCAGCTGCCTCCTGCACACCCCACACTGGGGATGTGCCCACAACCAAGGTACATGCCCTTGATTGGAATCGAACCTGGGACCTTTCAGTCCGCAGGCTGATGCCCTATCTACTGAGCCAAACCAGTCAGGGCTGCCTTTTGTTTCTGATGGCCTCAGAGTTACACTTAATTTGATTTAAAAATCACAGCAAGTGATATTTACAGGTATTAGGGTGTGGGATGAAATTCATCCCTGCTGCAGATCTAACGACACCAATTGGGAAAGAAAGGCCCTGAAGGTTGAGGACATTAGCACAAATGAAGAACTGGAACTTGCCTCTTGCAAAATTTCTAGTTGAAGAAACCTAACAGGTAGGAGTGAGAGGAATGTTGCTTCATACATGACAAAGACATTACATCGTCATTAATATTGCAGGTCACTGCTTTTGGGGGGAACATTCTTGTCTCATTTTAAGATTTTTAGTAGGGTTTATTCTGAGGCTTAGAAAACTCTAGAGAGTCGGACCTCCAGACAAATGCATTTGCCTTGACAGAACACATTTGCAATATTTTCCCAACAATGGCCTGGAGACTACTCCCAATTCACATTGGACTTTCAAAAACTATTTTTTTAATCCAGTTTTGAAAATGGACCAGGTTCGGGGCACTGATTCACATAGCTACCACACCCACTCTTTCTGCCTAGGGAGTGAAGAGAATGAATGGGTCAATCAGCTGACATATTTCCATCCGATTTCAAGTATGGAATGTGTTCGTTTTCTGACTAATGGCATGCCATTTTGCAGAAGCCTTTGGTCGCAAATTAATCCTGGAATCAAAACAGATTTTCCGGGGAGCAATCTTCCATCAAGTATTGATTTTTTTACACTCATGGAGTCTGTACTCCCTAATTTAACCTGACAATGATTCTGCACAATGGCCTGGGAGCACCTTGGCAGCTTGCTGAAGGAACTTTTGCTATCTTTTCTTTTTGAAAAGTAGAAGGGAGAAACCCCTTACCAGCTAGCCCAGGCAGTCACTGGGGGGCATTTATGACTTGATACTTCACTTCTGGCAATTTGGAATGGGCAGAAAGCTGCCTTCTAACTTTTACAACAGTTCTCGGAGCGAGAGCTTTCCTTTGCCGAACCTGTCCAAAGGAACTTTTTTTGTTTTTTTTTTTAAAGCTGCCAATTTTAAGCAAATCTGTAATGTATTGTTCAGTCATAGCCAATGTTTTCAAATGATGCTGTCTTGCTGTGCCCACCAAAGAGGAGGAAATGAGGAAGCATTTTCCAAAAGGAGGCTTTGTTTCTGAATTTCTGTAAACCTTGCTGCCTTGTTTGCCCCTCTGTTTTCTCAAAGGTGCTTTCAGATCCCTATGTTCCTTGGTCTGTGTCTGATTCTTGTGAACTCGGCAAAGATTCTTGAGCAGTGCTAGCTTTTAAAGGGGCCTTAAAGAGCTGAATATAACATAGTCCCTGACTTGAAGGAGCACAGGGGTCAGAAAGTGTAGAGAAAACAAGCACATCCCATCTGTGGCAGAAAATATAAACCTTGCAAGGCAGGAACCTGGCTCAGTGTGGTGTTGGGTATTTGGAGCTAAAATGACAGACACCACACCTGTTTGAGGAGGATTGCAGAGAAATTTGTGAAGGAAAAAAACATTTGAGTTGGGCCTTGAAAGATGGTGTGTTATAGGCCGTTAATAATACGTGCTGCCTTCCATTTCTTAGCTTCCCTTGTGAGCGAGTCGGGACCATGTGACCCGTTCTGAACAATGGACTAAAAGTGGAAGAGACATAGAGTCCCTTTTATGTTAAGGCAGTTGTCCCTCCTCCATCTGCTCTCTTCTTATGTTATAGGGACTAGAAGAGAGTCTTGCTTTCCAAAGCAAGGACTTGTGTGAGCTAAGGCCAAACTTTTAGGTTACAAAACCACCAAGAAATCTTGGTTTATTTGATATCACAACATAGGTTAGCGGAACTAACAAATGGGTTGAATTACTTAATGAGAATTGATGTCAAAATCCAGAGTGATGTGATTAAGAAGATTCATTTATAGGCAAGAATTTTGATAGACCCAGGAGCCCTGAGCTCATAAAAAATAAGTGCTTAAGCAGCTCATAGAAGCCAGTGGCAGGTTTTAAGTGAAGTTGAATTATCTTGTACTTACTGAGCTATGGTTTGGGAAGAGGGCATGCACATTTATTGCAGATGGAAAATAGAATCAATAAACTAGATAAATAATGCATTAAGTAGTGTTAGTGAGTCCCTGAGTCATAGGTATCCTAATAGATTAGTGTCGTTTGGAAGTCATATCCTCTGCATTCAGTATCTTTCACCTAAAGAAGAATACAATTATTATTAGTGCATTAATTGAACAGGCACCTGGAGAGACAGGAGAAGCAGGGGTAAACTTTTGGCCCTTGAAGAACTTACAGTCTGGCTGGGGAAGCAAGATTCTAAGCCTTGTATGGAGTGATGAAGGAAAGAAGTGAGGGATGATTAGCATGGACAGTAGCAGGTCAGAGAAGGGTTTCTGGAAGCTGAGAGCTGGGTCCTAGAGGAAGTGAGAATTTTAGATTGCCAGAGAGGAGGTGAACAGAGAGTCCCACTGGAGGAGTGAGTAAAGGACTGAATGGCCTACATTGTTGATGGACAGAATTCATTACAATTTTTCAGATCCTTGTGGCCAGGTCCCTCCTGTGGTCATAATGGAATACATGTTGTCTTTCCTATCTGGGCATTTAGAACAAAGACAATTTGGGGGAGGAATTATTTCTCCTCCACCTCAAGACCTGATTCTAGAATAGAGAGTTTTCTTAATATACTTTTTTTTTCTTTTTTGAACATCTATATTAAGTACTCCTCATTGGTCATTGGTTGAATCTAGTTTCATTTAGATTGCCGAATAAAACCAGGTAGACAAAAATGACATTCTGTATAAAAGTTTGGAATTAATTGGATTTTGTGTGTTTCAAAGAATATAATCCCATGGTCAGAGAAATGAGTAAAGTGTTTAAGCTTGAATTTTGAAATCTTAGAAGCCATTCAGAAGTTCAATAACACATAGAATTGATTTGGATAGTTCAGAAACAGTTGAAAAAGGAAGAATCATAACTTTGTATTTTAACCTGTTTTGGGTGCTTATTTCTATAGTTTAAACAAGAGTTTAAAAATGTAGGATGTTTTTTAAAAAAGTAGCTTTGGGATCTATTTTGTTCACTTTTATCTAAAAGATTCATCTATGCTCACTAAATGATAGATAATGATTATTTAAAATAAGGAGATTTAAAATCCCACATAAAAAGTATGAAGCCATGTAGTAGTAAAGAACAGTAAAAGAAATTTTTTTGTGGAGGTTTATGTTAGGCGAGCCTAGAAAATACACTTCAAGAAAACAAAATGGCTAAGAAGTCTGGTTTTCAGCTCCTCAGTATGTAAAAAGCCCCGCAGTAATTGCACAGCAGAACAACTTGTAGTTGGCATTCCTCTAGGATGTTTGCATTTTAATTTGGGGATTTGGAATTCTTTCTTTAAAAAAATATTTTATTGAATTAATCAGGGTGACATTGCTTAATCAAATTATATGGGTTTCAGGTGTACAATTCTACATGAGATCCTTTCTTATCAAATAAAATTTTTGTAACAAAATTTGGTTGACACGAGCAAAATTTCTGATGTGTAATGGGAAAATAAGAATCTTAAACAGTTAGAAAGCACACCATCTTTGTGCATTTAATTGTCATTGACAGAAAAAAGGCCATTGGGCAGGAAAGATAATCATTGTTCAGCCAAAAGGCATTATACCATTTGAAATTAAGGAAAAAAGTCTATTAACTTAAAAGAGCTGGAAAATGAAATCTAATAAACTAATTTAAATGATTTGCTTTATTTTTTATTTTATTTTATTTTTTGGGGTCAGTGAACTTTTTCACTGCAAATGTGATATGTGTGACTAAATATCACATGTCTAGGCCAGGTATAAACTGATATTTATTGATAAATGTCAATCTTGAGAAAAAAATAATGGACCTACTGCTTTTAAGTTTATTGCATTTCCATACCAAGCCAATTTCCTTCTTTTTTTTTCATGGCTTCAGAAGAACATTGGCTCACCTTCCCTATGGGCCCAGGAAAGCCATCCTAGGCAGGCATTTTGATCCAGCAGTTCACTTGTAAAGGGATTCAGACAAAATTACAGCAGGTGGGGTTCATTTCCCTTCCTGAGTTGGACCATAGCTCAGATGAAGGTATCTGTCTTTCCCAACTGAGGCTTGGGTTTGTGTTTATGAAGTCTGCTGTTTCTTCTGTTTTCCTTTCTCCTCTTCCTCCTCCACCTCCTCCTCCTTCCTCTTCCTCCTTCTTCCTCCTCCTCCTCCTCCTCCTCCTCCTTCTTTTTCTTCTCCTTCTCCTCAGTTTGCTACTTTATAAGTGTCCTTTCAAAGCCCATCCATCTTCCCTTTTTGCAGGCCACTCCCTCTTAGCCCTCCACCCTCACACTGAAGGATTATGGCAGGTAAGGCTTTTCTAGGTGACCATGTGATTTAAAATATTGTAAAGTATTGATATACACATGGTCTGAAGTTGTGTGAGTTTTTCTCCTCCCTCAGAGTCTAAGCCTCTGTGCTGAACACAGGCAGCATCTCTCATATCCATATTCATGGATCCAAAGGAGGTCCCCGGACCAATGTTCAGCCACCTTAGACTAGAACTTGCTCACTCTACTTTTGCTCCTTCTCATCAAGATTTCCTGCAACCCCAGATGGGTACTCTATTATGTTTTCTCTTCCTCATTCTGATTATTCCTGTCACAGGAAAGCAGTTCAGGAATTTGGACTTAGTATTTGGAGGTGAATGATAAGAAGACTATAAGAAATGATAGAAGACTATATTTAATAGTGTTTATTTTCTCTGTGGAGTGGGCAGCAAATTCAGTGCCCAGAGGCAGGGTAAAGATTAAGAAGAGTATTCAAGTGTAATCTAGGTCACTCTAGCTCTCCATATTTTTCACTAGGTCTAGCAACCCTTCAGAATGCCCCGCAAGTATTTCAGGAGTAACCAGAGTGTCTTTTATGTGCTCAGGGACATGTTCATTCTGTGATACCAGGGTCTCCATGATGCTTCCTGGGCACCATTGGTTTCTGGCCAGTGACCCCAGTGGATGGCTGCTACTGTTCAGCCACATACAGAGGCCACACCTTTGACCCCATGCTGCTTTTCTGGGGGTTGGTCTATATACTGCTTCTTCTGACCCGGTAGTTTCCTACTGCTGGTTCTACTCTCTGTTAGCATGTCCCAAAGCCTGCATGGGCTTCAGTGTGAAGAGAAACAGCTCCTTCAGTTTTTATTTCTTTCTCCCTGGCATACAGACAAATACCCAAGGACTGGATTAGGCATACATTTGAATAATAGCCTCACAAGACTTCTGTCTTGAAGGCATCTTCAGATTCCGTCATCATCTCCTTCCTTACACCACTATATCGTCTAAAACTTAGCTATGGGCATAACCTGGGTCCCGTGTCAGCAGGCTTCAGACAACCCTCTCCTAATACCTCCCCTCAACATATCCAGACAGGCCAGAACATGACCGCATCAAACTGAGACTTAAGTTAGACTGCATGCCAGGAAAGTTTTAGAATAGCTGCCTAGGGAATGAAAAATCTACAAGACTAAGAAAAAGTTTCAAAATTGCTGAACTCCACTCATTGCTCCATGGAGACCAGAGACCTTTGATTGAAATGGTTCCTTTCAGCATCTGTCTGTAATTTTTCTAGCAGTGTTGGCAGCCCAGGAAGAAAAGAGAGGTTTGAATTGAATCAGGGTTGAGGATGAGCGGAGTGCAGGCCTAGTAGGGCATAGAAATACAGAGTAAGGGGACTGAGAAAGTTTGTAAAATTGTTGGAGTGATTGATTGGAAAGCTCAGCTGGGTGGAGCAGAGAAGGAAGGGGAATCTGGGGAGTTGATGGAGTTATTTGTTTAGCATTTATTGGTCACTGACAACATGCCAGGCAGCTACAGGCACAGGTTCTGCGAAAACTGCCCTTGAGAAGTATACAGGCTATTTGGAGGGGTAAATAATTAAATAGTTTAGTGTGCTAACTGCTACAATGATCTGGGAGCTGGAGGAAAACAGAGGAGAAGCATCTAACTTTGTCCTGGAAGATTGGTTGAAGGAAATTACACCTACGTGGAGACCTGGGAGGCAAGAAGGAGTTAGTCAGGAGGAGAGAGGAAAGTATGCTCCCAGGCAGAAGGACCAGCTGGCGTGAAGGCTTGGAGATGAGAGAGAAAGAGGACGGGAAGATCAGCGCAGGATGCTGAGGCATACAGGACTGTGGGGGAGTAGTGAGGGATGAGACTGAGAAGTAGTCAGGAACCACATCAGGAAGGGGAATAGGATCTTGTAGGATACATTCAGGGCCGCCTACCAGCCCAGTCCCTTTCCCTTCCACTGAGACCATCATTAAACTGCCTTGCCATCAATGGTAGAGCTCAGAATCTAAGTTTGTGTCATGTTGACTATGCTGCCCTAGACATAGCTGATTAAATACCAGGGTGGATATTTAAGGATCATCATCCAGTATATTTACAGAGGAACATAGAGAGCTGGTTTATAGAGAGAGAGAAATAAACCAGTGACATTCAAAATCAGGAAGCCACTGACTTATCTTAACAGATAAGAAAACTGAGTCTCAGAGAGGCTGAATGATTCCTACCAGCCCCAGCTAGTGCAGATGAAGAGACAGACCTAACTCCCACAGGTGCCTGCTGCTCCTTCCCATTGGCTCAGGCACATGTTCATTCTGTGATACCAGGGTCTCCGTAATGCTTCCCGGGCACTGTTGGTTTCTGGCCAGTGACCCCAGTGGATGGCTGCCACTGTACACCACATACAGAGGCCACGCCTTTGACCCTATGCGGCTTTTCTGGGCTGTGGTCTACCCACTGCTTCTTCTGACCTGGCAGTTTGCCTAAGGCCCTGAGTTCATCCACCCCACTCAGACTTGCTCACTTTACTTTTGCTTCTTCTCATAAATACTCCCTCCAACCCTGGGTGGGCACTTTAGCATGTTTTCTCTTCCTCATTCCTATCATTCCTGCCACAGGAAAGCAGGTCAAGAATTTGGACTTAGTATTTGGAGATGAGGCAAGGAATGGTAGAAGACTATATTTAATAGCATTTATTTTCTTTGTGGAGTGGGAGGCAAATTCAGTGCCCAGAGGCAGGGGAAAGATTAAGAAGAGCATTCAAGTGTAACCTAGGTCACTCTAACTCTATATATTTTTCACTCAGCCTAGCAACCCTTCAAAGAGCCCCACAAGTATTTCAAGAGTTACAGGCTAAGAAAAGGAAGGAACCAAGGAGGTTGGGAAGCCAAGGGTATAGCTAAGGCCCCGCTGCTGAAGTATTTGGTTAGGGAGATGCCTCTGGAGCCACTGGCTCTTTGTACCTCCTTTGCTGGCTCTTAGCTCTGCCTCCATCAAAGTGTCTAATAGTCGCTGTACCTCTAAGTTACTCCTTCAAGATGCAAAGTCCCAAATGGGAGCATCTGAGCCACCTTGCCTGGCCCAAGCATCCACACCCTATAGCTACCAGAGAGTGGGGGAGAGGAAGTAACCTCTGAGCTATACGGTGTGGAGAAATTTTCTAAAGAGGATAAAAGCTTTGAATTGGGGTAGCAAGAAATGACACATATCCACCGGGGACTTAAGTGGGCTTCTCAGAACCCTGGCCAATGGAATGAAGCAGCAGGCACTTGGGGGAGTTAGGTCTGTCTCCTCGTCTGCACTGGGTAGGGCTGGTAGGAGGACTCATTCAGCCTCTCTGAGGCTCAGTTTTCTTATCTGATAAATCAGTGGCTTCTTGATTTTGAATTATTTTTTCTTTGTCAAGTAAAGTATAATATTGCTTAAAACAACTATTTTAATACTAAAAATTAGGAAGAACATTATCTCAGAGTACTAATTGATTCTTTAAGTTGAGTTAGGTTTTAGGAAAACTTCTTTGGCTTTTTTCTAACTTTACTTGGACCAGTGAAAGACTGGCTCCACACCATGGATTAGTGTTGGGAAATAGTCAATCTTAACAGCTTTACCAAGATTATAAGTCTGGATTTCTGAAGGCTAGAGAGAGGGATTTTTGCATAGGTTTGTCATTGGCATTGCAAGCTTTTCCCTTTTGAACCCCACGCAAATCTTGTTTGGATGACCCTCAGTGGAAGGCAAAGTCTACCTGTAAATGTGCATTTAAAAAACTCTCAAGTGACAAGAGGAAGCCTTTGGGACAAGAACAATTTACCTCTTTATGTTGCTTAATGTTACTATTACAGAGGTACCCAGAGACCTTGGCAGTGAGTACACTTTTATAAATCTTAAAAACCAATCAACTGATCAATATGTAGGGAGGGCAGGTAGAAGTGCTCACTTAAAGGACTAAATGTCTGGCCCAGCATGGCCTTTCTCATTATTGAGAAGACATTGATAATGGGGATATGCAAAGGATCATAAAGATGACTCTTGTCTCTCCTCCCACTCTTTTCAAAATCATTCATTTTGAAGGCCTCTGGGATCAAGGGAACTGAATATGCATATTTTGAAGGAAAGAGACCATTGCTGTATCAATAATAGTGAGGAGTAACAATGGAAGGAAAAGAGACAAGTTATCAACTGTGGTTAAAAGTATAGTAAAGAATAATGGGTTTCATCAGAATACTGGAAACTTCTCAGATATGAGGGTCCAACTTCCTAACAACGGGGGGGAGTAGGGAGAGGTTTGTAGACAGATGTCCCTCTCTCGGTGTTCAGAGCCAAGAAGATGAAAAATGAAAAGGTTTAGTACAGAGAACAGTATCCCTTCACCAGGGGCTTTGTATGGTCTTAGTGGTTTGCCTTTTCAGCTCTAAGATCTACAATTCTATTTTTCTTTGTATATTTTCTGTCGACTCATTTTGAGTTCTTTATTTCTTCCCTCCCCTTGTCCTCCTGTGCCTGTAGTTTCCCCCTTTTAAAATTTTATCTTGTGAGTCCAGTTTGCTTTTCTTTTTGTGCTGATCCTTTTGGTTTATTGAATGCATGTTCATGCTTTTCCTTCTTATGTTTTTCCTTCCAACTCTTTTTTGCTGGCATGGATTCTAGGCAATTTGAACACAATAACTACCTTTTAAAAGAAATCTTTCCTTTACTCACTTTCTTAGCCAAGTTGCCTATTGCAGCTCTTTGCAAAGCTCATGACTAACAACAATAGGTCAGGCATATTGTCTTTGCACATAAAGGATGTCTTGTTTTGTTTTTTATATGTGGGCACATTTATTCTGGGACTGTGAGGCAAAACAAAATAAAACTGATTTCTAAAACAAACACCAGCATTTACTTACAAAAACAAAACCAACAAAAACCCAAACGATCTCTCCCAATAGTCTCTTTATCAGCCGTGGGCAAACTACGTCCCGCGGGCCGGATTCGGCCCGTTTGAAATGAATAAAACTAAAAAAAAAAAAAGACCGTACCCTTTTATGTAATGATGTTTACTTTGAATTTATATTAGTTCACACAAACATTCCATCCATGCTTTTGTTCCGGCCCTCCGGTCCAGTTTAAGAACCCATTGTGGCCCTCGAGTCAAAAAGTTTGCCCACCCCTGCTGTAGAGACAGATCTATGCCAACGTCTGGGGTCTTTGAGAAAGAAGCCCAGCAGGACAGGCTGATGGCGTCTCTGGGACCCTGTATCCCGCTGGGCTGTGGTCCACACTCAGGCTCTCCAGTCAAGTCAAACAACCTGGTTTCTTTTTGTGTGACGAAGTTTGTGTTGGGTTTCTGTGACTTGCAACCAAAGAAGTCAGTCCTAAATCATACAGTATTTCGTTTAAAATAATCACATGAACCCCTTCCTTTCCTTAACATCTGGGGTTGTAACATGTTCTTATTTACATCCCTACAATGTAAAGGACATATATGTGTTTAAGACACAGCTAGTCTAGAAGCTCATGTCAAACAATTCTTTATTTTTTTATGGTACAAATTAAAAGTGACAGATCTGAAGCTGTTAAGAAATACACAAAGTGCAGCTTTACTGACCATACAGATATTGCTCTAGATTAAGTACAGTTTTGTCAGTTTTTTTTTTTTTTAACGTTAAGCAACCTGTGCAGATAAATCAGCTTTGGTTTCAATGTTAGAGCAAATAAGGAGCTTTTAAATATCCAGTTTGGCTTCTTGGTCACAAGTCCATCGTGTCAACTTCTCATCATGACGATTTTTCAAAACAACCCAGTCTGTTTTCCTGTCCTCCAGCCTCTGCCTGCTCCAGGCAGCGGAGGCGGCGCCTTCGTGGTGCCTCGTCAGGGACCCTGGTGACCAGTCTAGATCACAGCACGCAGGACAAAAAAAATCACTCTCTTAACAACAATTAAGCAGATGTGCCTCACGTACTTTCAAGTTGAAGACAAACAAGTCACATGACAAAAAAGCTCATTACAAAATGTTATCCAAACAGATTTTACAATCAAACATTTAAATGAAAATCAATTTCCTTTTCTCCATTTGTTTAAGCGTGGTCATTAACTGGTACAAGTAGAGTGCTGAGGTAAAACATTGATGAACAGTTTGTACTTTTTTTTTCTTTTCTTAAAATAGGAACAGTTTAGTATTGCGAGATTGTCAGCAACATTTAGCCATATCTATACAATGTGCATATACCTACAAATATTGAGCTTTGGTCCAGCATAGAGAAGATGAGCAAAGGCATTTCGCAATTTCTTTTTGGTTATAGCTTGAGTTCTTTGATACGCCTCTACTTGTTTGTTTGTTTTTTTCCTAGCTCCTTTTGCCTTTTTGTTTTCTCTTTTGGTGTGTGTGTGTTTGTGTGTGCGCGCGCACACACACACTTGAATGTGTATTTATGTGGTTACAATCGTGAAACCAAAACCTTACAATGCAATTAAAACTCTCAGCTGTTCAAAATGTTTTCTGGTTGAAAAAAACTCCCACAAAACAAGTGTAAACTATAACACCAGTTTTCCTCTTTTTCATCAAACAATAGAGAAAATGAAGATGATAATAATTTAAAAATATGTAAGAAAAATATTGAAGCGTGAAATACAATCACCTATGCCCAAAGTGGCTTTTATTTTTTGTTAGTGGCAACCTTTACCTTCAGGTCATGAAAACATATAAAACACTTAAATGCTATTGGCCTATGAAGTTGTTTACAAGTGAAAATAAGAAATGTCTTAATAAAATTAAGCAATAGGTGTGGTTCAGAAGACTTGTGTACACAATATAATTGATATTCTTAAGAATCTGTTCAGGCACCTTTTTATGCCTTGTAGCAAAAAATTTATCTGTAAAAAATCAATATAAGAAGCATTACAACACCTTATAAATAATTTATAAAACAATACAAAATTATAAAACTATAAAAAAATGAATGGGTTTACGACTGTGGGATAAATATATTTCTTTTATATTCCATTCTGGAAGACTACTTTTATTTTATATCTTCACTGTCCTTGTGGTACCCTCCCAATTACAGATCTTGAAACTGAGCAGGCCTTATGTCACTGCTGCTAGCACGTGTTTAAACACTGAGCATTCATCATCTGTTATGTTATCTTGTTCAGTTTTCTTCGGGAGCTTTTCTTGGTGGAATGTGGAGCAGGTCTTGGAGAAGACATAATCTGTTTAATCCATACACTTTTGGATTTCTGGGTTGTTGGTGTTTGTGCAGTTTTGGAGGTGGCGAAACGGGTACCATGATGTGATTACCACTGAAGATCAGGTCAGCTGTGGTCCAATTCGTATCAGACTGGCAAAATGGAAACACCTTTGCAAGGGACCGCTTCCACCTCCAGGCTTTTTCTTTTTAAAGTTTCCTTGCTGGTGATGTCCTGATTGCTGCATGAATCACCCGGGGGAAGGGGGACAATTAAACCATTGCATTTACCCAACCAGCAAAGGGGCTACCAGAAGAGACGCAAACCCTCCTCAGGGAGGGAACATGGCATTTCTCATCAGTTGGGCAACTTGAGGTGGGCTTTCTCTTTTTCCTTTTACAATTTACTTGTAGGGAGTGCATGGGCATGCTTATTAACGAATTATTCAGGAATATTTACATTTTAACAGCAGGCATATTGATGGTTTCCTTTTCCCTGCTCCTTCAACGCAACACCTGTTGCCTGTACCTGTAGAGAATACCAACCACAGGTTTCAAGTGCTCACGTGCACAGCCATCCTCCCATCTTGCTTTTCCCTCTGGCTTGTTAGGTTATTTTGGCCCACAGATCTTTTGAGTAACTTATTTTGAAAAATGAAATAATCCCTAAGTTTTGATAGTGAAGGCTATTCTGATGTGGTCGATAAGCCACTCTGTATTTTTCCTTTGAGAGGAGGCACTTCATTGTTAAAACTTCTTTTCCCCTCAAGAACCCAGAGCCCAATTCCAATGGTTTAAGTTTGTCTGCCAACTTTCTGCTCCATTTATATATTCCAAGAATAATTGACCACTCTCCCCCACCCCCCGAAAAAAGTCTGCCATTGCTATTGGAATGAAAGAAGTAGCAGAAAAGGTGGGATTTACAGGGTACATGATGGCCTTTAAAGATCCAGTCACTCTATCTTTCTTTTTGGCCCGTTTACTTTGTGTGTGTTCATGTGGGTGTGTGCATGCTACGTGTGTATGCTGACTGAAATCTTGAGACATTTCTTTGGCTATCAGACTTCTGAGAGAAATTGCTTTGCACAGAAGCATAACACAGATGTAAGTATTGAACCAAATGTGCAGCTTATGTTTGTTTATACTACAAAATTAGTTTTGATCAGCTCTCCATGTACGTGGCCGACAGACTGAGAAAAATCCCACGCTCTGGTGTGGACAGTGAGCACAGTGACAGCTTATGCCATTGTTGACAGCTCATCGAGCAAAGCCCTAGTCGTTCTGGAGTCTCGCCTGCATGTCACTAGGATCTGAGTGGAAGAGACACTGTTCCCACCCTGTGGCCTTCCAGCAGACTGGAGGCCGCGTATGAGGGAGATGGGAGATGGAGGGACAAAGAGAAGTGCAAGCTCCATTTTCTTTTCTCAAACCCACAAGTCATCGTGAGAAGAAAGCAACAAATGCTTTGGCACACAATCCAGGATGCCCCCCTCTCCCAACAACAGCAACAAAAAAGAAAGAAAAGAAAAAAGAAAAAAACCCTGTCCAGACAAAGTAAAAGCAAATAGTGAGCCTCACAGAATGGCTTCAACAATGGCACCCACTCCATAGGTGACAACAGACGGGAAAGATGGGAGAAGTCAGCTTCCCAGGTTTCCAGTAAGTACAAACGTAAAACTTTGTAACACAACTTGACACGCAGAGAAGAGCAGACTGACGATCGCATTGGCAATGACTTTGGTTAATAGGTTTCATAGTGAATCAGCACTTAGAACCTGAAAGAACGCAATCCTTCCTCCAGGTGGCAGGCTTGTATTCGCTTTGAACGGATCAAAGTTTTTGTTGTTGGTATTTCTTGTTTGTGTGTGTGTGTTTTTTCGTTTTTTTTTTTTTTTTTGGTTTAGTTTTGTTTTTCTTTTTCCTTAAAATGTGTTCACATTTTCATACTATACAGAAAAAAGTATGTGGTTATTTGGTTCGCTTTTAGTCCATTAAAAAACTGGCTGTGGGGAGACAGGTGGGGGAGGGAACTAGCCTACCACACACACCTGCAGTGTGATGCATTCCTTGTTTAAAAATTTTCAAAAACAAATTCTTTTCCTTTTTTTTGAAAACCAATGGACATGTATAAACCACTCCGTCCACTTGGGAGGTTTCTTAGTCTTTTACCGATAAGGAGGATGACGAGGGCTATTTTAAATTTTTATTTTTAACTTATTATGCATTTGTTTGTTTGTTTCGTGGTCTATTGGTGGAGTCCCAAGGATGGAGCTTAGTTTCTGCGGAGTTTGCCTCTGATTCTGGTGGGCGTCCCTTTAGGAGTTTTCTTCCAGAGAGTCTGTTAAGGGCTCCAGGGGAACAGCCGTGGCAGGCTCATGCTGTTTTAAGCGTTTAATTGTGTTCTTCAGGGCTTGCCTCTTATTGCAGAACCAAACTCTAACTACCTCCCGGTCATAGTTCAGCTTTTCGGCAATTTCGGTCATTTCCTGCCCGGAGGGGTGTGTGTTCTTCTCAAAGTGGGCATTGAGGATCTCAAGGGCCTGGGGGGTGAAGGAGGTGCGCCGCTTGCGCTTTTTGGATGGTTCACTCCCGATAAACTCGGTCAGGTTCTGCATACCTGCTCGATGGCGGGCCTCAGCCTCAGCCATCCACCGCTCAAGCACCGGCTTGATCTTCTGGGCACTTTTAGGGGTGATGTCCAGCTTTTCAAACCTGGCAGGATACAAAAGGCCAGGGTTCAGTTTGGCTGTCAGACTGCTAGCTATAGTGTTCTCTTGGGCTTCCTGTGGTAGGAAAAAGTGGCTTCTCAGGATGGTGTGTCTGGGGGGAGAATTGAGAAAGAACAGTCTTAAACTGAGTCCTCTGCCAGGGTGGGCCTCCTGCCTGCCTGCCTGACTGACTGGCAGAGCGAATTCACTCCAGATTATCAGCCAGCTGCAAGGTAGCTGTGCCCGCTCAAGCCAGCACCCGCCCTCCCGCATGCCTCATGCCAGTGCATGCAGCCCACACGCGCGGACACAGACCAGGGCAGGGGAGATGGAGACAGCGCAACCCATGAGCCTTCACAATAGAAACAAAACAACTCCTAGATCTTTTTCCTGTAAACTTTCGAGATACAAGCTTTTATTTATTTATTTATTTATAAATATATTTTATTGATTTTTACAGAGAGGAAGGGAGGATAGAGAGTAGAAACATTAATGAGAGAGAAACATCAATCAGCTGCCTCCTGCACACCCCCTAATGGGCATGTGCCCGCAGCTTTTATTTTAATCACACTACACCATTCCCCCAATCTTCAGAATTCTAAGGTAGAAATTAACACCAGAAAGTGACATCAAAGACAACAGCTCTCATATTCTTTCATTGAAAATGACCCTTTTTATGTTTTCCTTAATTCCCCCATTCATTGGTCTATAGAAATATCTCTTATAACAGTTAGTGGTGGCAAATAGGACAAGTTTCTTGTACAGCTCTCTTTTCATCTTTGTGTCTCATTGTAATCTTTCTCTCTCCCCTTTCTCTCACTCTGTCTCTGTCTTCCACCCCAACCCTCTGGTAACAAACAATTTTCACCAGATGTATGTCAACAACATGTTCCCTTTTCAGGTCAGACATGTCCTGTTGCTACTTTACTGCTGGACTCAAATGGCTGGACACACTGTAATTACTATGAACGCCCATCCCCAGATGTGCTCCGGCCACCTTGTGCCTTCCAAACCCTGCCCAGCATCAGTGTACTTTTGCACCAGGGCATCAAGCTGCGTTTAGTGTGTGATATCTGCAACCTGTACTTGAATGATATTATTTTCTGTAAATGAGGGGGGCCTTCTGTACATCAATTGCCATCAGCAATTCTTTGCTACACTGACTAAAAAAAATATGAAGCATCTTGGGTAAAATTATGTAGAGTGCTTTAACATCTCGGTGTAAAAGTTATACTCATTTTCAATGCAATAGAAAAACATACAGTTCCTCTTGTTTGTTTGTTTATTCTAAATTCAAATTCATGACCCTCTGATCTGACAACTTTGGGCGCACAGAATTCTCCTCTCTCTCTTAAAGTTCAGGGCTGTTGAAAAACAGCCGTCTGATGGCGGAGTGCATCTTATGACAATAGTCTGTTTTCATAGAGCCAAAATGAACCTGCTTTCGTCAGGCAGAAATGTTTTGTAAGGAATCTTGCAAAAGGACACAAAAGGATAAGCTTCCTTTATGTGCCATGATCGTATTTTTGGAGCTGCATTTTGGATATCTTACGTTGTGATACATAGAGCAAATAGTATGAAATTTTAATGCAATTCTTCTAGCATTCACGTCCAAGCATAGTTCAAGGAGTTATTTGTTTATTTTATAAAAATAAAATACAACTTCAAGTCCTGGTCAGAGAGGGAGGAAGTACATTTTGCTTTCAATAAAAATGAATTTCATGTCATTTAGTGAGCTCATCCCTTGTGGCAAGCTTCCCCGGCACTCTCATTGTCCTGTTAATTGCCACATCACTCATTTTCCCGTCATTCCCTAGAAAAGTCCTAAAGCTCAAACTCTTCACAGCGCCATGGCACGGGGAGGAAGCCTATGATAGGGGTGTCCAGTCATATTGGTGGTGTTTTTTCCTCTGTGTCTCTAATTAGGAGGAACTTATCAAAACAGCACCTGGGAGTCCCTGCAGCAAAGAAGGGAGAAGTGACACCTGTGTGTGCAGATTTCTTTCACCTTTAAATGAACTCGAATTGTTTCTATGTCAGATTTTGGTTTCTTTTAAGACTTTCTTTCTTTTCTTTCTTTTTTTTTTTTCATGGTAGCGAGCTCATAAAATCATCTCACTGAAATACCAGAAGCTACAGAAAGGCCAAAAAAGTCGAGGCATCGACATATTCTTTTATACAATGAATTCCCAGGTCTCTGATCATTTCAGCCATAGCTTTTTGGCCTCCCCCGGGGAAGACTTTAGACATCAACATATTTGATTGGGAATGCCCAAGAAACACTCCCTATGGCAGTGAAAACATTAGATAGCACTTAAACCTATAGAAGGAAATCAGATTTTAGGGCTAAAAATAAGCCAAAGAGGACCTTAGTAACAATAGCAAATTGGCAACAACTTCAAAACCTGTGGCTGCCTTTATCGCAAGGCTGTCAAGATGAACCAAAATTAATGTTTCCCAACAGGGAGCAGCAGCATTCGTATCACTGATGCTGCTTGTTAGTGTTGATGCTCCTGTACATATTGTTTGGAATAACATATACAAGCCTTGAAACAAATTTCCCAGCAGCAGTCTCCTTGTGTAGACTGAATAAAGGTTATTTTCTACAGGGAGGTATCTTATAAGAAAAAACAGTAGGGGAGGCCATAGAAGTGAGAGGATCCTATGGAGCTTTTTGTATTTAACAACAATCAATGGGTTTTATGGAAAATCATTGAGCAAAATGTAAGCTGCAAGCTACTACCCCATACTGATGTTATTTATAACCTGAGTCTCAAACTGCAGGAAAAGTACACTTCCGTCCTTTGGGGAATACATTAAAAGTATAAAGAGCAGATAAAAAGGCAGCATTTCATGGATCACCAAGAACAAAATCCACTTAAGTGAGTTTAGAGTTGGTTTCTTGGCTGTTCCTGATGGAGGAGGACTCATAAGGCATTGCCCAAGAGGAAAAAGCGCTTCCCGAAGTGCCTTTGTTGCCTCATGCATAAACAGCGGATTAGTGCAACACACACATGCATGCGCGCGGCTGCTTCTGGCGGCTTGACCCAGATCAACTTGAACACAACCAAGGCTGGATTCTGTTCTTTCTTTATTTTAGAATTTTTTTTGGGGGGGGTGTTGGAAAGGGGGTGGGCCAGATTCGGCCAGATTCTCAGGACCCCTTTTTGGAGCCACGTAAAGCAGGTGCTTCTTTTTTAAAAAAATGTGCTTTTAAACTGGTATCTGAGAAGGAGAGGTAAAAGCTCCTTTGAGGCCCCAAGGTGGTTCATTTGCTTTATGGTGAGTTTTCTTGGGAAATCCTGGCAGCCATCCCTTCACAGAAATAGTGGGGGCATGAGCCCCCACCGGGACCGGCAGCTTTCCATTTGCACCGACACCCACCTGCAGCCTGGAGGAGGCTGGGGTAGGGTCTTTCCCAGGAGGCCGCCTTGGAGGTTCTCTGAGTTGACAGGAGTTGCCAAGCCAGGGCCCGCAAGTCTGCGTCAGCACCTTCATTCCCATCGCGACCACCCATTTCAACACGGAGCCGCCCCACACCTTGTTCCCACCCTGGACCCCTCCGGCTTTGCCCACCCGAAGAAGAAAAGCCGAGCTGCAAGGGCAGAGGAGGCCCAGGCCGGCCGGGAGAGGCGAAGCATGCAGGCGCGGGTTACCTGCAGATGGCTGACTGGCTGTACGCGGGGCCCTCTGTGGCACTGAGGGCCTGTCCCACCTGAGTCTGCGTCAGCCCCAGGGACAGGCGCCGGATTTTAAAAGCTTTGGCAAATTCTCGGATCTCCTCCAGATTAACCCCATCCACCTCACCCGCTGCCGTTTGGGGATCTGTAGAGATGTTTTTAAAAACAGGATCAATATGTCAGCATACATCTAGTCACATCTGTTTCTTATGGCTTATGGGAAAACGGTCCTCATTCAAGCAGAGCAGTGGGGAAACCAACATGGCATGATGTTCCCTTGGTCTCCCAGGTGAGGCGCCCAAGCCCCCATCCTCAGCACCTCCACACGTTATCCTTCAAGATATTCCCATTGCAGATAAAACCAAAGGCTGCTCACACCGCCACTTCCACAATACAAGAGCATCTTCCTCAGGGCTTAACAAAGAGCCAGGGCAGGAAGGCACCTGCTACAGGGGAGGCAACATAACGATGTCCAAATATTGTGCAAAAATATAAGATGGGCAAGGTTTCAATTTGAACTGTCTTAATTGGAATCTTGAGTGCTAAAAAGTGCCCTTGGAAGAAAATAGTGTTTTGTATTTTTCCTTCACTCAGTCACCAATGCAGCCAGGCTAATAGATGGCAAAATTGCCTAATTTCTCATGTTCACATGAACCCTTCGAAAGAGCATGCTTATGATGAAGCTGTGAGGATAATACATCCCCCCTCCACCAAGCAGTTTACGGACCCTGCTGCCTTTGTCCCTGGAAAGGGCACATAATAAAAATACCTACGGCGGGCAGGCTCCTTTGGCGCCAGATAACTCGGTCAATTAAGGACTTACCAAGGGAAATGACACAACAGCTGGAGAATGAAACTCCCCTCCCCTGGTGACTGATCCCTGGATAAATGAAAGCACACACCAAGCAGGAGACAGCATGGGCTGGGGATGGTGGAAGATTTCAAAGTGCGGCTGGACCCCGCCTGGAGCGAAGCCATTCTCCCTGCCTGCTGATTCCATTGTTCTCCACCTCATTCCTAGGGCGCAGGTGAAAAGTTTTTCTCGTCCTCTCTCTGCACAATAACCCATCCATTTCAATACCTTTGAGTACTTGTCTAAGGATTGTGGTGGACTATAGTATCCGTCTGGGCTCAGGGCTCTAAACACTCTTATCATGAAAAGAAAGAAATATTTGCATCCCCAAGAGTCCATTTTTCTAGGACTGGGTTAAGTCCCACCCGCACAGTGGCCTGGCGCAGCCTGAAGGGTTAGCTAGGGATTCTGGGAGGTCTCATCCACACACAACAGCCTTGAATCCCTCCTCTAATTTCTTCCTTTAAAAAATTCCTAGAGCAGAGGTTAACAACGAGCAACTTTTCAGCAAATAAAACTCAGCTTTTCTGGTACTTACACATTTGTTTAATTACTTGCCAACATTTAAACATTGGGAAGTTTCTAAAAAAAACCCCACAACCCTCTAGATTTTTCATGTTCTTTTGAAACGTTAGAAGATTTGGCTGCACCAGGGCTACATTTGAACTTGGGAACAAGCAGTTAGCTGGAACAGACTCTGGCTGTCCCCCGCCCCCCCCCAAACCCTTCTCAGACCTGCTGCCTTGCTGAACCCATTTTGCGTTGCCAAGGCGAGATTGGTGCTGGGTGGTGGTGGGGAAGGTGGAAAAGTCTTAGCACAATGGTTCTGGCCCCCAAAAGGCCACAGTATATACACAGAACAGGGGTGCAGTATATCTGTGGTATTAACATTTCATGGGGGAAGGAGGGCAATTAGGATAAAAAAAGTGCAAAAAGACTCCTTATGGGGTTGGGTGTGGGATGCGAGGATTATAGCAGAATAATCGTGGAAGCACTCTGGTTAGAACAGAGAGGGACACTTGTAAGAAATGGCCCAGTGAAGGAGGGGCCCGGCCTCTCTCCAGGGGAGCAGGCAGGGGGGCCTGGCAGACCTTCAAGTGTGGGCAGTGGAGCTTCAAAACCGAGGGTGAGAGAATGGAAGCCAGAGACTGCCCTTGTGACAGTGTGGCTTGTGGGAAGGTGGTGGACTTAATTTGGCAGGTGTGAGAGTCACCTGGGGTCCAGGGATGTGCATTTTTAACATGTACCACAGGGGGTTCTGATGCAACAGATCCCTGGACTGCACAGACAGAGGCCTTCTCTGTGGCTCTGACATGACCAAGTCTGGCCATGGCATCTTCCGCATGTCACTGTCTTTTTTGAATCCTTTTGCCACTTTTATTCACCAGGTTCCACTCCACAGAGAACTTGTTTTGCCACTTGTGTAAGACTGGTGGGGCCAGAAGGGAAGGGCTCCTGGTCAGGCACCCTGTTCTTGCTCTTCCCCATCCCAACCCCCACTGTATACAGCAAGTGGCAAACATCTGGGTGCCAGTGGGCTGGGGTGAGCAGTGTAGTCTGGAGTTGGGGAGAGAGTTTGTTTCTGAGCAAAGCTAAGTAGCCTGTGTGGGAAGTAAAGTTGTGCTTTCTATTAGGCCCATCTTGAGATCAATGGGAATCAGTTGAGTTCACCAGCTGGTGAAAGGTGGGTCTTGAATTTGGAAGGATGTCCCTCATCTGCTCCAGACCCAGGGCCTGCACAGCCACCAGATTAAGCCATGCAGTACCAGGCCGGTTTTTGACTTGGGCTGAATTTTATGTAAATCTATTCAACCTTATTTCTCTCTCTTCCCCTGCTGCTTTTATCGTTTGTCTCCTTACTAGTTCCTGGAGACCAGGAACTAAATGTGTGTGTGTGTGTGTGTGTGTGTGTGTGTGTGTGTGTGTGATTGTGCAGGTTGCTTTTTGCCAGATCACTGACAATAATCAGAGTTGGAAAGGAAGCTATGGACTCTCACCCCTGGTGCATTGAGCAGTGTTGCTATCAAACTTGACTCTAAGGCTCACAGCGGTAGGCACCTGTCTCACTGAGCCCAGTGGCTTCTGTGAGGCCCCACACAGGCATTTATTACACCAGAGACAGAATTCCTTCTCTTCTCTCACACGTTTTCCACTCTTGTCTTTTTCCCGGTTCTACTTAGCATGTAACTGATAAGATAGATTTCCTTGTGAAATTGAAACAGGGAGATGATCTATCGGACAAAGGCCCAGGGAGGAGAAATCAGTCTCACATTGTAAAATTCGTTGGTTGCTGGAGATGAGCTGCCTGGCTCTCTTTATATTAGGGCTCTTATCCATAAAATCAGATGGCAAAATGCCTTATTATGGTTTTGATCCATAGGTCTCAAGACTACAAAAGTCTCACCATGCAAAGAAGGGGCCCACCCTGGAAAGAAGGGGCCCACCCATGAGGCCTTGTAAGTTTACCCTGATTATTCCATGTGTAACTTGTCTTCACACACTGTGAGAGTTCATTAGATGGTGTCTATAAGATGTTTTGAATTAATTAAAAGAGCTGATGCTATCTTTTCTGATTCTGAAGTTTCTGTCTTCAACTCTTGAGGGTTTTTTCCTGCTGTTTGAATAGTTCCTCTTCCTTAAGGAATAAGGGGGTGGGCAAAAGGCAGTTTAGGATTACAAAAATCCAAGAATAAACTCTTGTGTTTTGCATACGCACAACTGTAGATCTACATTTGCCCACCCCCGTATGCTTTTCTGATTGAGCAGGGAAATGAAAAAAAAAAAAAAATGAGGCCTTGTAAGTGGAAGCCCTCCCGGAATGTCACCTCAGCTCTCAAATTAGCTCAGAGGTTGACATTCCACCCTGGGATGTGTCAATCTGGCTTTCTGTCATTCATTCTCCTGGCTCTGGGAGGCTGTACCGGTTTTAAGGATGAATCTGAGGCCGTATTGATGGGACCTCAGAGGGAGCCCTCAGGTCGTGCACAGGCTGGATTCAGCACCTCCAATCAGCTCTAGGACAACCTGGTCTGGGTTTCTCTGCACCTTTTATAGGAAGTGGCACCTTTTGTAGAAGTTTGCTCCAGATGAAGACAGCCCAATATATTAATTACAGGACCAGAGAGACTAGCAATGACCGCCAGGGTCCACCCTGAATCTTTCCCTTGTTAGAGGAGCCAGAAGATCGACCTATATGGGGTCTAACTGACGTGGAGATTTAGAATAAACTGGCATTGAAAATTGGCAGTGACTTGTAATATAGTGATGATGTTTCCCAAACTAATCTGGAATGCACGGGCTGAAAAGTAATAAGATTTTTATGGGTGCTAAATGCAAATGGTGTGAAAACAAACCCGCTCTGTAGAATCTGAGTGTGTGGTCACTTGGCCAATACTGAACTGAGTGCTCAGGACAGATGTGTTGTTTAGTTTTTAAAATCTAACTCCTTCCAACTGTTAGCCTGGGCATCCGTGTAAGAGGTTGTCAAGTGGGCTGTTGAATAATCACCACCTCTCAATATCACCCTTCTATAACCTCTGCTTGTGGGATTCTTATAGAAGAAATATGCATCTTTAAAAAAGCTGCCAAGCATGAATTAACTGCCTTATGTAAACATCCATCTGCTTTTCAGTGCTATTCTCACAGCAAATAATGGACGTATTTACCAAATATTTCTGAGAAATAAAAAACCATTTGGGAACATACAATGCAATTTGGGAGAACAGCTTACTTGCAATATGGTGACTTCACTGGGTTGTGGAAAATGATGTGAATTGTGATTATGTGAACCAGGGGTTCCTCTGTGCCACAAACTGTCGCCATGCATCTTTACATTCACTTTATAGCTTTGGTTTTCCTGGTATTGACTATCAGCCCTTTGTTGTCTATGAATCAAATTTACAGATCAGGGGTTCAAGACAAGTGTACTGAAAAACCAAACCCAGCAAAGAATAAAGAATCCCAAATCTACCTATATTTAAGCAGTACTGTGTAAATCAACCCAATTTGGGACATTTTCCAAGTCAATTGTTTGACTCTTCTAGACTTTCCAAAAGTCCTGCTTATAGAAAGTATATTCACCTCTGATGACTGTAGAGACTGATCAAGGTCTAACGTAAGGCAAGCTGTGTAGCTGCTGTGAACACGTATTGTGCAGATGTCCTAATGAATGTGCATACCTGGTAATCCTGAGCCCAGATGTGGTGTTCTTTGCACATGAAGATCCCGTTATCATTGCTAACACATTGATTCTGCGTTCTTTTGCCTGGAGTGGGGAAGATTTTTGTATGACTTGCCCACTTCAGTTCATCTGGAACAATGATAGGTTGTTGAACCCTTTGAGTATGATATGGGGCGGTCATTAACCAAGGTTCTGACCACAGGATCAACTATGACCTTGCTTTTTGGAGGAATTTGTTGCTCCATTTACCATCTGAACTCAATTTAAGGATTAACTACTATAGCAAGTCCTTCTATTCTATCTCAGCTTCTAAAACTGAGATAACCAGGTACTATATCTTCAGTGTCCCTATACATATGTTGATCATAGCATTCATTTTGCTTTATTCTCTGTATTTTTTGGTAATCAGTTCCCTGGTGCATACACAGTGCTCAATAAATGTGTTTATTTTTCTGTTTAGGTTGACTGACCCTTTGTTTTCCCTGTAATTTAACCTACATAACAACTGCATCTGAAGTATGGGGTTAGGGCTCCCTACATTAGCCTATGTGCAGATTAGGTGAATTTAATCTTGGACAAAAAGAATTTTAATTGCATATTTCATGCTTGATAATATATTTCATAATATGCAAGATGTCTAGTTTTTCTCTTCAGATTGGCTCAGAGAAAAGCTCTTATGTTTTAATTATAAGGCATGGGCCCAGGCTTTTAAAAATATTCAAAGATATTCAGGTGATTTGCTATATTTTGTCATTCAAATTTCACTGGATAAAACTCATGTGTAAGCATTCTATCTTTTATAGCAGCTCTGGTGTATAGAATATATACAATCCATGGACTTAGACGTCTTGGGTTATCATCCTGGCTTTGTCACCCATTATATTGGTCATTCAGGGTGCCAGGGTCTCTCAACTAAGACTGAATCTGGTTCCTCTGACATAAGATGGTCAAAATGGGTTGCACTTTTCAGGTTCCACTTGATGCTAGGTTCAATATCTAAAAAGGAGGACTTACAATACCTTGTGAGTATTAAAATGAGTAAAATATTGAAAGTGCCTTGAAAATCCTACAAATGAAAGCTCAAACAGTAGTTTGAGAAATCACTCCATGTACTATTACTCATCAGAATATACTGCATGTGCTATTCATTCTGTAGTCGGGTTTTGAGACATAAGGGAATTATCTAAGTAACATACTCAAAATATGTAGCAACTGTAAGTCCAGTGATGGCTCTAGCCCATCAGCTTCCCCAACATGCCCCTGGGGGCAGCTCATTGTGCACACACAGCTACCCACCCTCAGGCACGCTCTCTTTTATTTCCTTTGCCACCTACTAATAGAATGGCAGGAGACTTCAAACACACAGAAAAGCATTTTGACCTGTGGGCTCAGTGCCTGCTGTTGGTTATTTCAGTTCTGAGCTATATGGCTCATGCCCTGCAAGCTGATCAGTTCCTCCCTTCTGAGTGGCAGGACTGACTCAGCACATCAGAAAGCACTTGAAATGGAAACCAGTCCCTACAGGTACGTATGGAGGGGGTGTGCTTCGCGGGCCTGCATCCCAAAGGAACCATCTGGCCCATAGCATGGACTCCATACAAATATTGGCTTAGCAGGGCCAGAAATTCCTCTTCGAGGTTGAGCTAATAAAAAAGAGAGAGGAAGGTATAGTACGAGAAAGAGATAGATAGATAGATAGATAGAAGAGAACAGAAGAGAGGAGAGGAGAGGAGAGCATTGCAAACAGGCAACAAGGAGGCCATTATGACTTAACTGAGCCAGAAAGGATACTTACTGCTGACTAACTGGCCCACGCTCAAAGCTGAAGAAGAGGAGGACGAGGAGGAGGAGGAAGAAGCCTGCCGGACAGGGCTTTGAGACATGGATGCTTGGCTGTGAGCCAGGTGCAGAAGATTGCCTTGGGAGGCTGCTTGACCCACTGACGTCTGGGAGGGTTGGTGGAGCTACAGGGGAAGATGTAAGAAACACACAAGTGAATGAAAAATTAGGAGGAAAATGCTAGGGACCAGAAGTTTCATCTGCGGGTGAATCATTTTATTTCCAAGAATATGTACTTCTTAGGAAGAGCGAACATCCTCCTACCCAGCAGGCAGGATTTTTTTGGGTATGTAATATGTTGCTGCTTGCTTGACAGGCATTTTATTAGTAATTCTAAATATATTATTAATTCCCTACTTGGCTCACTGGAGCACCCAATTTTCTACCTTTCTTGAACACCGTGTATAGCTTTCTGCCTGTTCAAACAATTACAGCACATCTGACTGGCTTTGTAAGTACATGTAGATGAACTGTAATGCTTACAATCAACTTGGAATGCAAAACTCAGTTATAAAGGTCTGGCTGTGTCCAGCCAGTTGTCTTAGGTAACTGGTGTTTTTAGGCAATTCCCAATTTAATAAGGCTGACTGAATATGAGAACTTTCTGCTCTCCCAGACCAAGGAGTCTGGGTGTATTACTGTGGAGCCAGGAAAAAGACTCTCTAATATCTGATAGAAAATTAAGAGAGAAATTGGGGCAGTCAGGACAAAAATATCTATAAACATTTGTAGATCTCACTGGTCACTTCCCTACTCTCCGCCAGCACTCCATTTAGGACTCTCATGCACTCTCTCATTTAATTCTCATGTCAGCCTGAAATTTTTTTATTAATCCTCACCTGATGCCTCTCACACTCGTCCTGACCAGGACCAGGGATTGAACCTGCTGCCCTTCAGTGTGCAGGCCGACACTCTAGCCACTGAGAAACACCGGCCAGGGTGTGGGTTATTGATTTGACTGCTTTTTTTTTTTATAAACAAGAAAGCTGAGGCACTGAGAGGTTAGAGGTGTTGTAGGTACACCCAGTAGGTGTGGAGGAGCTGGTCCCTGGATGACCTCTGACCCTGGGCTCAAGCTCTTAGTCACAAGTAAGAATTTACTTCATTTTAAAAATTCTGTGTGACTTAAGGAACTCTATTTTTATGTCCATTTATTCATGACTCCTTCACAGGTTATCAAAGGACTGTTGTTCTGAGAGGTGAGAAGAGCTCCGCTGAGGAGAGGAGGGAGAGAGGAAGGGGAAGTGAGTGTGGGTGCCAGGAACACTTAAGGCCGTGGAAGCATCTCTTTTGATCCGTGTCTTGCCCTCCTAGAAAGCTGACACAGGGGGCAGCCCAGGACCCTGAGCAGGTGCAGGAGAGGCCTCAGCAGGGGCCATCTGCCACCTTTGTTAACTGGACACAGTGCTTTTGGCTTACAAAGTGCTTTCATAGCCATCATCACACTCACAGGGGGGTAGGAAGGGTTTTAGGAAAGGAAGTCAGCCTGTGAGTAGAATCAGGTCAGGCCCTGAACTTTGATGTGTGAGCCACCTTCTCAGGATCTGAGAGCCTGAAATGTTACAATGCCACATTTGCCATTGCTTTCCCAGTGTGTGTGTGTGTGTGTGTGTGTGTGTGTGTGTGTCTGTGTTCATTTCTTTCACTGAACTTTATTGAGATATAATTTACACATAATAAAATACAATCCTTTTCAAGCATACAGTTTGATGAATTTGTCAAAAATATATACCTGTGGAACCACCATCATAAGCAAGATATAGAACCTCCCCATTATTCCACAAAATTCCCTAATTCCCTTTGCAATCAGTTTTCCCTCAACTCCCAGCCCCAGACAACCACTGCTCTGCTTTCTGCCTGTGCACTTGTTTGACATGAATCTGGAAGTGGAGTAATTCAGGATGTACTTTTCTTTGTACCTGGCTTCTTTTGCTCGGATACTATTTTTGAGATCCATCCATTTTGTCGCATATATCAGTAGCTCATTCCTTTTTTATTGCTGAATGGTATATATAGTATATATCTATATCTAAATCTATGATATAAATTGTTTACCCCATTCATCAGTCGAGGCACATTTGGGTTATTTCTAGTTTGGAGCTTTCATGAATGAAGCTGTTATAAACAAGCCTTTGTGTGTCCTGTGTTTTCACTTCTCTTACGTAAACACCTAGGAGTGGAATTGTGGTGATCACTGGATCATACTGTAAATGCATATTTAACTTTTAAAAAACTACCAAGCCAATATCCAAAGTGATTGTAGCATTTTATATTCTCACCAGCAATGTATGAAAATTCTAGTTGCTTCACATCATTGCCAACACTTGGAAATATCAGTTTTTTAAACCACCAATTAACATTTTGCCTTCAGACAGTTGTTAGTAAGGTGCTACTTTGGAAATGTGTTTAAGAAGCTATTCCTTTTGGGGTTCCCCATGATAATGCTTTTGCTCCCTGGAATCACACCATATTCCTGTGCGGCAGATGTGCCTGGCATGATTATGAGACTTAACCGACTGGTCTAAGACCATGTGGTCTGCTGAATGTTAGAATCTAGATTCCTATTGTAGTTCAGGGCTCCATGATGCCACCCTGTCCCCTACAGAATTGCCAGCAGTTACATTTCAAGTGAACATCCTTATCGTTACAAGACTGTGCTAAGTGGAGGCTACGTTGTAGACTAAAGATAGTTATAATCATCATGGAATCCAAATTAATATGCATCAAGCATCTGCCTAAAGTAATTAGCCAATCTGCTGAGCATATAATCAACAATTATATCCAGCAAATTTTGTTCTAGGGACACACATTAAAGATTAAATCTATTTTAATTTGTTCAATAAAATGTGATGGATGTTTGCATGTCAGTCTTGCCCCTCTAACCTACTGAGTTGTCCTTCTAAATATTGTTATGAGACAAAAGCTTTTTACAGTTTTGAGTTTCTGAATCATGAGATAGTCTTCAGTGTTACCGCTTCATCAATATTTTATTGGACTTGGGTGTGGTAAAGTACCATCAAGGAACTAGATAAGACAATAATCAATTTAAATTTTCTTCCTCAGAACAACTCAGTAAAGAAAAAATGACAAGGCTGCAGTCTCACTTAGAAGTCACTAAAGCAAGCGAGGGTTTATGCATTTAGCTATGCAGGAGGAAGAATTTGAAAGGAAAATAAAATAGTTCTTTCAAGAGCTTGTTCTATGTCTACATAGTCAAAGAGAAAGACGAATCTAAGATATCCAAAAATATAAGGAAGATATATTTCTTCCAAAGGAAATAAATCTATTTGTAAGGACTCTGGGGGTCCTGCTTACCTTCTAGAGTTCAACCAGGCAGTTCAGAAAAACCAATAAAAATTAGAAAAATTTCTTACTTGTCAAGAATCAAGATTATAAAAGCAGTATCATCCTAATGGAGCCCATCTATCTTCTTCCAATTGCCAGGATAGACACGTATTTGTTAATTCCAAAATCACTTGTGAGCCCAGATAGACTAGCTTATTGTGCATATCAAAACCATCTCAGAGATTGACTTCTCTTTCATTACTTCTCCCCTAAAAAAAAAGAGGATATTAGAGGTAACATTTCTGTTACCTCCCATGCCTAAAGCTGCAATTCTTTCAGGTAAACTCTATAAATAGTCCGATCTTTGATATGCTTGGTGTAAATATTTTAGTGCATTAATCTTTAGAAAGAAATATTTCTGAAGATTAATGCACTAAAATACTTATATTGAATCACAGAGTTTTTTTTCCCATCAAGTAGCTTAAAACTGAGATTGAAGCTACTTCATGAACTATCAACGCTGGGATTCAATATAAGCATTTAATATAATTTAAATAAGCAGCATTAGAAAAATGTTATTTTATTAGATTTAATTATGTTCGGTTTTCAGACACTGACACTGTGAAAATCATATGTATTTGTATGGATGATTATTGGCAAAAGAAATAGGTGTATAAATACCTAAAACATAACTGGCCACAAAAATTGAAATAGATTACCAAAAGAAAATGCAGGAGTGAGGGAATTACTAGAAGCACAAAAGTTCCTTCTCTTTCTTGGAGGGAAAGGGAAACTTAGCTTCTATAAAGGCAGATGTTTCATTCTATTGCCTTCCTCTTGAGAGGCACCTCTATGGACACTATTTATTAGATGCTTCCCATGTGCTTTTATATACATTATTTTTTCAACCCGGGTATGTACCCTGACCGGGAATCGAACCATGACCTCCTGGTTCATAGGTTGACACTCAACCAGTGAACCACGTCAGCCAGGCTATATACATTATTTTTAAATCTTGGACCAGCTCTCTTTTATAGGCACTGATAACCACCACAGAAGAGGAAACTGACTTTAAAAGATTACATGGCTTACCTAGTATAAGTACTACACAGCTGGAATAAGTGAGCTTTGAATGTAGGTAAGCCTGATTCCAGAGCCAGCACTCCTTCCACCAGGAGCTTCTCAACTCCTGGTGACCACTGGAGGTGAGTGGTTGTGAGTCAGAGAAACAGCAGGAAGCCTTAGTTGAGAGGCGTGGGAACAAATGAGATGTGTTCTAGCTGAGCATGGCGACCTGCACTTTAGAGTTGATAGCACTTGTGTAGATCATGATCGACCCGTCTGAACACATTTCATCTGTGTGTTGAAATGTGAAAATATAAATATTTTTCTAGTTTAGGATTATTTTCTGCAGGTTCCAAAGTATATAAAATATCGTATTTTAAACAAGATACTTTTAGGTGGCTAGAATGTTATCTAAAAATGTAATGATTTTGGTGTAGTCTATGACGCTATAGGAGTTGTCTATAGATTGTCCTTTGCCTAGTAAAATTAATCCTGGTTACCGGTTGTACCCCAAACTTACTTTTCTCTTTCCTGTTTATATGGTCATATTTTCTATTTTTTTACGATAGCTTTACTAGACTGCCTAAAGGAGCTGGAGTTTACCTCTGAGTTCCAATAATCACTTTCCTGCCTTTTTTTTGAGCTGTAAGTCAGATGTAAATAGGCTGTTAGCTGAATTATGTCCGACCCTAAATTCATATATGTTGAAGTCCTAACCCCCAGTACTTCAGAATGGGGCTATATTTGGAGATAGGGTCTTCAAAGAGATAATTAAGTTAAAATGAGGTGATTAGGGTGGAACCTCATCTAATATGACTGGTGTCCTTAGAAGAAGAGGGGATTAGCACACAGACAGGTAGGAAGGAAAGATCATGTGAGGATACAGGGAGAAGACAGCCATCTGCAAGACAAGGAGAAGCCTCAGAAGAAACCAACCCAACTGACACATTGATCTTGAACTTCTAGCCTTCAGAATGGTGAGGCAAGGCATGTCTGTTGCTTAAGCCGCCCGAGTTGACTAATGCAGGCTGAAAGGATGGAGAGTCTACACAAAAAGAGGGAAGAGGCAGTTCCTGTTAGCCTGGGCCTCAGCATGATCAGAGAGGAGGAGGGAACAGTGTCCATTCCGAACAGGGAATGAATGAGACACAGGGAAGACCAGGATTCAGTCTGAAAAGCTTTATACAGGCACATCTTGTTTTCTTGTATTTCACTTTATTGTGCTTCAAGGAGACTGTGTTTCTTAAAAAGTGAAGCAAGACCCTCCACCAGCAAAACGGTGACGACTCACTTTATTGTGATACTCGCTTTACCGTGCTGGTCTGGAGCTGAATCTGAAATATCTCCGAGATGTGCCTGCACTTCCTGCTGCCACTCTCGGGCTGGCTTCATTGGTTTGTTAGTGTTGGCTGGCACTGCCAGGGTGTTTAATATATTCAACAAAAATAGATTCAAGTACAAGCACACCCTCAACGCTTTCTTGATTTTCTGTGCCACCGCTCCCCATCTATCTTCTGTGTGTAACACAGTATATCCTTAATAATGTTTTAGTTTCTGGAATAAAGCATCTGCTAATTAAATTCACGATCGATATAAAAATAAGTGGTGTGACAAGTGTCTTGGAAAATGGAATAATATGCAGAACGTGCTAGACAAGTTGGAAAAGTAAATGCATATACGCGGTAAAATTCAAATGGGATTAAATATAGAGAAATTCATTTGGGGAGGACAGAACTCTCCAAATGCTCAAATGCAAAAGGAGGGAGGTCTGGCCTCTTCTAAATATGTCAGGGAGCCATAATGAACCACAAGCTAAGACTCCAGCGGGGGCAGTGGAGAAAGTGGATATAACCCTGGGAAGTTGAGCAGAGGTGAGAATAAGCAGGACATTGTGACTCGCCCCGCCCTCTGTCCCCCCTGCCCCCTCTG
>NW_006297890.1:79450-88948 GCF_000327345.1 Myotis davidii
CCCCAGCTGGCATTTGTAATAGCTGGAAGAGAAATTAAATCAGTGGTGCTCAAGGTTTAGCATTTGGCTGCCCCATCCCCAGAGTGTCTGATGCAGTAGCTCTGGGATGGGGCTCAAGAAGTTGTTTTTCTAACAAGTTCCCAGATGATTTCGGAAGAAGCTTCTCTTAGAAAGAGGGTTAAAGAAAATGAATTTATTACGTCCAGACCAGGGAAGCCAGAACTCAGATTTAATAAGAACCATCAATAATTAGGAGGACACAACAAACACCTGGATGTTATTGAGAAGTCATTCTACTGTAGACAGGACAAGAATGCAGGTCTTAGTTTTGCTGAAAGATTTAAGGTTGACATCTAACTTGAAAAATTGTAAGGAATATGAGATCTAGGGGAGATTTTAGTTATCTTTGTGGAATATTTGAAAAAGCAAGGAGGGAGTTATCCTTCTGGTGGCATTTAGGAGACTCACTGGGTCTCCCTTCCTGCTGTCTTCTGCAACTTGGAAACAGCTCTTTAACCGAAGCAGCAGGAAGAGCCCCAAATAGAAGGCTCCACTTCAGGCACTTCTTGTCTGCAGGGAAGCAAGTATGGGAGAAGCGAACATGGTCTCAAGAAAGAGAGCTGAAAGCAGAGTGGCTCCCGCCAGGCTGTGAAGATGTGAGGAAGTGAGGTGAGTAGAATAAGAGCAGGATTCAGGGGAGAAGACCAGGCACAGGCAGGGAAGGCAAAGGCAGTCCTCAAACAAGGTTGGGACATGCAACCAGGACTCAGCAGGGACAACAACAAGATGGGAGTCAGATATCAGTGCAGAACAGAAAGCGAGGGATTAAATGTAGTTGAGATGATGAGGTGGAAGGGTGTGGCAAGAGGAGGGCTTTGGTAATTCTAAAAAAGAGATAAATAGAGAAGACAGTGCTGTGTGGACTCTCTTCCCCAACTCCCTGCAGGGGCCAACCTGGAACATAATGGAAAATGACACAAGACACAGAACCAAAATGCCACAGGAGGGCCTGAGCTGGGCTGCTCTGGAAGCATGGCTCTGGGATGCTGGTGCCCTGGACGGAGAAACACTATAGTCGGCAACAATTAAACTGAACACAATAGACTGAGCATCCACCATGGGCTGGATTCCGAACAAGGCTGACCATTCTGGTCCCTGCTTTTCAGGAGTAGATTCTTAAAGACAGGACAGTTTGATGAACATGAATGGGGTGTGGGAAAGCAGAGATGAGGGAGCAATGCAGGGAAGCTTCATGAAGGAGGGGTCCTGGACAAAGGGACAGTGGCAGGAGATTGGCAGGCAGAGGACGTGGGGAATGCATTCCTGGCCAGGGACCCAGAATGTGCAGGGAGCATGTTGTCTGTTGGCTGGCCTTGCCAGGGAGTTACAAGGAGAGACCAGAGAGGTGGATGCCCAGATATGTGTTTGGAAGGTCAAGGGCTGTTTGCACAGGGGCCACTAATACACATTTCATTCTTCTAGGAGCAGTACCCCTACGGTATTTTAGATCCTTTGTGGTGGAAATGCTTCGTTTATGTCTCATTCTGAGTAGCCCCAAGAGAAACTCCAAACCACTAATTTAAGCAAATGCTGGGAAGAGAAGTGGATTTTCCAAAATAGATAAAGCAGAATATTTTTGTATTTAGTTAAAAAAAAGGGATAGATTTGGATAATCATATGGCATTTAGAGAGCTAATTTAAACCACCCTCCTGTCACTTCCTATTAACATAGTTACATTTTGAAGAAAAATTGAGTGGCTTCATGGATTGCATTCTCCAAGTATAGCTATTGTTATTTAATTTTTGAATAATTTCAATGCTTTGATTTTACAAATTGCAACATGTTTTGTTCCAGCTTCTGTTAGGATTTAGTCAACAGAAGAATAAATATATACAAAAATGATGTCTCTGCTATTTATGAAGAAATAATTAATTCATAGTCACAGGATGATCAGGGTAAGCCAGGGGTTCTAGGACACCGTAACTATGGGGGATTGAAGTTCATCCATCCATCTTAGCTGAAAAATCCCATGGAGGGAACAAAAAGTTACTTTAGAGCTCCACCAAATATTTTTGAATTAAGTAATTTTTTTTCATGCACAGTAAGATTCCCCTCTCTCTCTCTCTTTCTTTCTCTCTCTCTCTCTCTTTCTCTGTTTCTCCTAGTCCTTTTCTGACTCTTATTTTCTTGTATTGCTCACCAAGGATCTCTGATGTGATACTGGAAGCTATATCCAGGGCTATCAAATCCTGGTGCTATATATTTTTTAAAAAATGTTTGTATTTCAGATGATAAAGTTGCAGGTCATTGAGCTTTCATCATTGAAAAGAATCATCATCGAGAGTAGTTTTTTTTAAAAAAGAGTCATTGACCCTTCACTCAGATTTTACTCAGGCTCTCTTAATTAGGGGAGGCAGATATAAAAATTGAATTAAAGATGTAATTATCTCTCATCACTCCAAGTCGTCTGGTCAGAGAGCCCTGCACTTTACTCCATCAAGTGGGACTTCCTTCTGAGTGCATGTTCAGGATCTCTATGTTCCTGTAATTTATGAGTTATCTCATTGTTGGAACTATGCTCTTGTGAGATCAAGCATTTGCCATAAATCACATGAAAAAATAAATTGAGGAACTTCTCTACTGCATGATAGGTAATATTTAAAGAAAAAACTGAAGAACACTAACCTTACACCTCCAGCTCTGAGCTTTTTACTTTGGGACTCTGAGCATTTTATGATCCTTTATCCTCAGAATCCCAGCTTTTATAAATGGGACTCAGACTTGTGAATCTCCTGTCAATTCATCCAACTTGTTAATTTACTACATGTTCTAAGGCATTTTAACGACAGGCGATGCAAAAAAACCCCAACAACAATACTTATTCCTCTATTTCCACCATTTCCCTGACATTTCTGATCAGGTTCACCTCTAGTTCCATTGATCTTTCTGGAACTAGAATAGACAGTTGGCACAGGCCCTGAACAAATGGGATGGGCTGCTGTGATCTGGAGATTCAGGAAGGTTCAGGTGCCATCTTTGATCTGTGAGCTTGTGTCCTCTCAGTGCTCTCATACATGCAAGGAGACTCCACTCTCTGGGATGCTGGTTCTAACTGCCATAAGGGAATTTGCAAGGTTCCCCCATTCCCCACAAGAGGCTATCTGTTTCTTCCCAGTTGCTAGATCTCCAGATCTACAGTGAAGAGGACGGTGGTGGTGGTTACACCAATCGAGGACCAGATGTTCCTGCAGAAGTAACGAGGATTCATTGCAGGGGCCAACAGTGCAAAAAAAAAAGAAAGCTCCTCATGCATTTGTGCTTATGAGAGAGACTGTGGAAATGGGTTAATGATATCTACTGGGGGCAAAGAGTTGAGGAGTGGCCACAGACCTGCCTCTTATTTGCCATTTCTAGGTTAGGTTCTTCCCCTGGTTTAAAACGTTACTACCTCAAATCTAGAGCTGTAATTTTCTGTAACTGCTATCGTTTATCACCCAAACACCCTCCTTTGAAATTCAAGGTGAAAGTGGGAGCTACTTTGTATTAAATGGTGATGATTTCTAATTACTTCAGTACTTTTGGGGGACAACGTACAGCTTGTCTTTGCTGACAGAAATAGTTTTTAACAGATTGTATGAAAAGAGGTAATCTCTTCATTTACCCCTAGAGATAATTTTGAATATAAGTTTGAACAGAGAGAATTAGGGCTTAACTCCTGGCAGGCCTGGCTTGGTGGTTGAGCATGGAAGTATTAACCAAGAGGTCATGGTTCAATTCCTGGTCAGGGCACATGCCCAGGGTTCAGACTCCATCCCCAGTGGGGGGTGTGCAGGAGGCAGCTGATCAATATTTCTCTCTCATTGATGTTTCTAACTCTCTATCCCTCTTCCTTCCTCTCTGTTAAAAAATCAATAAAATATATTTAAAAAAGAATTATGGCTTAAAAAGGAAATGTAAGAGAGAGAGAATCTTGCCTTATTTGGGGAACTATTTAGAAAGTAGAGAATGCAATGGAATCTTGTAAGTGGCAAAAGAATAAACCAGCTGAGGATGCGGGCTGTGGAGGGGATGAAAGTCCTCAATGACATATTTAGCCGGGGCTGCCCCACTGGGGGAGACAGAGCTGAGGAAGAAGAGCGTGGCTGGGAACCTTGGCTCCCCAAGCAGTGATTTAGATTTAGAGTGAAAATTAGAAGGGTTAAGACAGAAGTCATATCCCTGGGAAGTGCGTTCAGACCTAGCGTGTTTTTCCTTGTGTTGAACCCCTCACTGGAGGAAGTTCCTGTGCTGAACACTCTCCTAGATCCCCTTACTACTCCCCCATGGCATTTACTGAAGATCTTAGGTACATATTTGTTGATGAATGCCCATCTCCCTCACTAGACTGTAAACCGCATGAAGGAAGGGCTCATGGCATCGTCTTGTACACCAGCCTAGTTTCCATGTACAGTGCCTGACAAATAGTAGGTGGCCAATAAATATTTATAGTTAAAATGTTCTATATTTATTGGACAAGCAAATGGATATTTCAAGTATAGCCACTAAGAGTGCCACCACGAATAGGCTGTTTCCATGGTTGGCTCAGAAGCCAAATGGCTGAGGTCTTTGGAAGGACAACTCCACTTTGTTGCCATGAATGATGCATCAATGGTTTCTTATTTCCTTTGTATTTTAATTCCTTGCTAAATCCTTGACGTTATACAGTTTCCCAACAACTCATCAAGCCCTGTACTCAGCCAGGCACTCCCTGACAGTCTCCATCATTCTCCCCCCCGCCCCCCCTCCACCTTTGATGTGCACCTTCCAACTGCAAATCTGGGCCTTAGCCGTCCCCACCTCTTGCTGCTTAACTCACCCAGTTACTAGTTTCAAATGTTCCAAACACAGACAACCCAGACTTTAAGACATTTCAAAAAAGAAGTAGAGGAAATTATGTTTCTCCACTGCTGTACCCGATTTCATCTCTGCACCTTTGACACTGTTGTGCACTCCCTACCTTTTAAAAACTTTTGGATGCTACATCACCATGCTCTAGGTTCCTCTCCTACTTACCCAGCCATCTCTGCTCTCCCTCCCTTCCCCTTTCATTCCTTAAATATTGATGTTTCCAGATGACTTCTTTGTCTTCCTTCCACACTTGCTCCTAATGATTTCTCTGGTTGTCTTGCTTTCAGCTACAACATAAGTTTCATGATTCTCAGATCCTGTCCTGAGCTCTACTACTATTCCAGACCTTAAGTTTCAACTATCTAGTGCCTGCTCTTCTGGATTTCTATTCGTATTTTGCTATAGTTTCCTAAATAGTGTGTTTACAATGGATGCTTCACCGCTTCAGTTCAACCTCCATCTGTTACCTGTTTTCTTGAAAAAATAAAACTGAGAGTGCCAACCTTCTCTTAAATACCTCCTATGGCCTCCCAGGTCTGCAGGGTAAATCATCACCACCATCATCATGACTATTTAAGTGCCTGCTGTGTGCTTAGCACTGTTCCAATCATTTCATATACAGCATATTAACTCATTTAATTCTCATACCGCACTGTGAGGTAGGTACTGGTTATCCCCATTTTACAAATGAGGAAACTGGGGCACAACGATGATGTGTAGTGTGTTCAAGATCGTGCAGAAACAAAGTCCATCCTTTTCAGCTGGACTACGAAGCCCTTTTCATGACTGCTCTCAGCCTCCCTCTACTCTCCAATCGATGAACCTTTCCCTTGTTTCTCAACACTCCTCCCTCCTTCACATTCCTCTGCCTTTGTGCCTGCTGTTCCCACTGACTGGAATATTTGTTAACTCATCGTTGACCTGGTTAACTTTTACTCATTCATTAAGACTCAGTTCTCAAATAATTTTCTCTGTGAGGACACAAAACTCTCTGGGCAAAGTTGGTCACTCCGATCTCTGTGATGATACCTAAGTTTGTGCACATTTGTCCTGTCACAGGACATCCTCTGCTTTATGGCACAATGGGGCTCTGCTATGTATCTGTGTCCTCTGAGCTCCTTAAAACCAGGAAGGAGCTCAGAGTCTTCTTTTGCTCCTTTAGTCGGGGCCTGCTATATAGTTGGTTATCAAAACATGTTTTTTGGATGAAACAAATAACCAGAAGCTCCCTGAGGTCAGGGGCCACATTTTTCTTCTTCAGAGCTGTGAGCCCAACCTTTAGCACAACACGTAGAAAGTGCCCCATTAATATTTGAATTAAAAAAAAGAAAAAGAACTGGATTGTCAGGGTTTTAATGAAATTCAACCTAGTAGAACTTCCTATTTTGCATTTCCTAATTTGTAGGCAGCAGTCTCAGCAGCACAAAGATGGGATCTCTTGGTGGTTAATAATTAAAAAAAAATTAAAGTTAAGGCATAAGTTGTCTTGGTTTCTCTTGGTCCCCTTTTAAATTTTTCTGAAAATAAAAATCATAGTGTAAAAATATATAAGAGCGCATCCCTATTTTAGACCACTGTCTTTGTTTATAATTTAATAAAGTCATATTTTATATTACAGAACTATTTAGATCTCACCCATATCCACTAGAAATAAAAAGTAAAGCTAACTTGCTTGTTTAGAAATATTGATATATTAGTGGAATTAAATGTTTCATAATCTAAAAATTACTTTCCATTGATTAAAACCAAACAGGTGCAAGGTGATGAGAGGTATCCAGGTAGCCCTGGCTGCCTGGACAGGGAACCTTTACCTGCTGGCCGGGCTTGATGGGTGAGAGTGTGATGCCCTGGGTGTTGATCACTGGCAGGATCTGGTTCCCGATGACCGTGGCGATGATCTGGCCCTGGGCGTTTGTCAGAAGCTGGGGGGTGATCGACTGCACTTGGAGGCCCTGAGTGCCGCTCGCTGCCTGGCTCGATGGCCCCGGATTTGGCATCAGAGGAATGGTCCCGATTATCTGCAAGAGACAGGCCCAGAGGTGAGGTGCCAGGCCCTGCCCTGGGTCCAACCTGCACCTGAAGACCACTCCTCCCTGGTCTCTGTAGTAGGCTCCCTGAGACCCCACTCAGGGTCTGTGAACAGACCTGGAGACCGGGCGATGCGAGCAGGGGAGAAAGTGGGAGGAATGAGAATCTGAAGGACAGGTAGGCACACATGGACCGAAGGGGAAACATTTAAAAATAAAATCAAGCGCCAGTGATGGCAGAAACATGTGATTGCTGCCAGGGCATCACAGATGCCTGCTTTGTCTCAGGATCAGAGGGAAGGCAAACTTCCCTTGGCACTCACAGCCCTCCTCCAGCTGGGAGCCACAGCCCTCGCTCACAGTGGCTCCTCAAACTCGATGTCCCTTACCTCCGTTCCTCTCCTCAATTCCCCTCCGCTCGCTCCCTCCTTCTCTCCCCCCTCCCCCATCAACATCCTGCTCCTCTCTAAAGTCAGGGGTCGGCTCCCTGACCCCCAGCAGGGTCGGGGCCTGTGAGCCCTGGTGCTCATGGTTGAGAGGCCGAGTTTTGGAGTCAGGGGGACAGGCTTCCAGAGCTACCGATTGGCGCTATGACATTGGTCACGGAGCCTACGCTTTCTGAGGCTCGAGAGCATTGGGATCATCAACAAATGTTTGAAACTCTTAAAATAAAGGTGAAATGACTACTGAGGGCTGAGATGGGGGGAAAAAAGGTGCATTTTAAACTGGGATCTAAAGGTTAGAGGTCAGGGCTTCTGTGGCCGGTGGCAAGGAAGGCTCTCTTTCCATTTGGCAGCCACTGGCTTCCATGATGGGGTTGTATGGAGGCCACAGGAGGGCTCTGACGGGATCCCCTTACTGTGCGAAGGAGAACGGGAGCATGAGCCGGGGCAGCAAGTGTACAGGGCAGTGATGGCAAACCTTTTGAGCTCGGCGTGTCAGCATTTTGAAAAACCCTAACTTAACTCTGGTGCCGTGTCACATATAGAAATTTTTTGATATTTGCAACCATAGTAAGACGAAGACTTATATTTTTAATACTTATTTTATACATTTAAATGCCATTTAACAAAGAAAAATCAACCAAAAAAATGAGTTCGCGTGTCACCTCTGACACGCGTGTCAGAGGTTCGCCATCACTGGTCTAGGGTATCTGTGAGATCTAGACACAGTCATACATTGTTGGAGACAAATTAAATCTGGAAAGAACAAGGGATTGATCTGTGTTTCCAATGTTACAGACTCTCCTGGAGGAGTCAGGGAGCTGGGGCTGGAGGCTTTGCCTGTACGCTTCACAGGCTGGCTCAGCAGCTCTGCTGGTCATCTTCCACGGCCACCCCCAGACCAGCGCTGTGGCGATGTGGCCTGGGGGCCACCACCAAGATATATTAATAATGCTTTCCCATTGAAATGATTTCATTTCACCCCACATTCTTGCAACAGGCCTGGCTCTGCTGTGACTTGATGGAGGAATTTGTAAGTGATGCAGCTGGAGCTGGAGTCCAGGTCTGTCTGACCCTCAAATGCTTGCTTTTCCACTAGGTCACTGGGCTCCCACCACATGGAGAACACTGGAGGGAGCCAGCTCTTTAAAAAGACACTGCATTTGCCCTGGCTGGTGGGGCTCAGTTGGTTGGGCATTGACCGGTATAACAAAAGGTCACCCTTTCAATTCCCAGTCAGGGCACATGCCTGGGTTGCAGGCTCCATCCCCAGTATGGGACCTGCAGGAGGCACCCGATGGATGCTCCACTCTCACATGCATGTTTCTCTCTATCTCCCTCTCCCTTCCTCTCTCTAAAAAAATCAATAAAAATATTTTTAAAAATTCCCTATATCTTCATCTGCCTGCCATTTCCCACCAGACAATAAGCTGCGTCAGGACTGAGTTTACACATAACTGATACTGTCTTCCACCCCCACGGTACCCCAAACAGGCTTTTAAACACAGCCTCTCAATAACTGTCTTTCAGACAAATGGCTTCTGGACGCTGTTGTCACTGGATTCCCGATGAAACTTCAGCTCTGCAGGAAAACTACGAGACCACACATCCAGTGACAAAGATTAGGACTGCAAATTGCCCCCTCTGCCTCCCTCCTCATTCGGCCGTTGCCTCCACCACAAAAGCCTTGTGGGCTGGCACTAATGGAGGAGCTGTGTGAATATCAAGTATCAATGGCAGTTGTCAATGGATGCGATAAAGATCGAGGAATTACTGTGAGAGCGGCCAGCAGTCCCGGAGGGAGTTGGCAGCTCCGCAGTCTCACTGATGGAGCCTGTGATGTCTATCCCACAGCAGCAGCAACGAGCATGTCCCATCAGTGCAGCAAGGTCAGGAGAAGCCGCACCAATAGACAGAGCACATAAGCACTTTATTGATGAGGGTCTTGCATTAAGCAGCTGAGTATCCAAAGGCCATTCCTGTGACCCCACAGGCAACGTGAAGAAGCCTGTGGAGCCGAAGAGGGGTCCTTCTGCACCCACACTGTATGCTTCACCTCTGCGCACTGCACCCTGAACTGTACCATCTCCCTCTGCACACTTACACCCTGAACTGTACCATCCCCCTCTGCGCACTTACA
>NW_006297890.1:89373-103580 GCF_000327345.1 Myotis davidii
TCCCCCTGCGCCTCCACCCAGAACCCTGCCATCCCCCTCTTCGCACTTACACCCTGAACTGTGCCATCCCCCTCTTCGCACTTACACCCTGAACTGTACCATCCCCCTCTTTGCACTTACACCCTGAACTGTACCATCCCCCTCTGCACAATGCGGTATGAAAACTCAGTAGCTGACCCATCCACTCTGACTTCCCCATGTCATAAGCCTGAGGAGCCCCACTCTATCTGACTGGGTGTGGGTGCTATTTCAGGCAGGATGCCAGTGCAGTAGGAGCCGTGTGAGCGAGCAGCCTGGGCGAAGGCTTTGGAGGGAAGCACAGCACCTGACAACTATGATACATACTGTGATGCAGAGGCAGGTGCTCTGCTTCTAGACACTGACATGCCTCTGTGCTCTCCTTGTGTAAGAAGACGCTCTGCGTGCTTTCTGGGTGGAGAGAGGAAAGGGAAATGCAAACGACTCACCAGCTTCTTCCCTATGTGCGACCTCGCTTGCACATACTGCGCTGGGACAGTACTAAAACATGGCTGCTTAGTTCCTTCCTCCCCTGCCCCCCTCTTCTTTCTTAGTCCCTAGCATCACTTACTGACGGTAGGACAGCACTAGTGTCAGAGCCAGAGGGATCTGGAATGGCATGACGGAAGGAACCCTTTAATAAGGAGGGTTTGCCTTCAAGGTGGGGGTAGGGATAGGGGCCATTCTAGTCAGGAAGCTTCTGTGAAGTTATGAATTTCTCATTCTCGTGGGCCTTTTGGGGGAGCTGGGATCACTGTCTCAGCATGTCAAAAACTCAGTGCACTCTGATGACTTTCCTAGTATTCCACAGGTATTACTACATGCGGATTGTAATTTGCTCCCATTAATTGAAGAGTAAAGATGACTCCACATTGTGTTGCTCTAAAAATTGATGGGTGTGCTTATTTCACTCAGGCTAGTTCCCATCCCACTCGACGCTTCCACAGGTCTCCCCCAAACTCCTCCTCAGCCTCTGATTTCAAAGGTCAAAGAAGGAAATGAGAGGAACTGAGGCAGCCAAAGGGTGAAGCTGTTGGGACACCTGAACAGTTGTCAATTTTACCTGTGGAAATTGTATTTTAAATTCAAGGCCTTTGGTATTCAAGGGAAGTATTTGCATCTACACATATTTCCATTATGTCAGGAAATTAAAATTGAATTTTGATATTAGGGAAATTCTGACTTGAGGGCAAAGATAGGAAGAGGATGCGTTTGAGACACTTGTAGTTCGTGAAGTAACCTTGGGAGTTTGAGTTTCTGGCTCTTAGAGCTAAGGATTTACTGATAAGGGAAGTCAGTGGAAAGACATGTCACTGGGCAAACACAGCCTTTAGGCTAGAGCTCCCACTCAAGGCATTCACTTCCCAAGACAAATTCCAACTGTTTAGATGCTGACAACTGGTAGAGCCACCTAGTACCTGCAGACCATTGTCTATGTAAGGCATGATGATGTCATGTGCCATGGAGGACACCAGAAGATGCCATTGGGGCAGGGGAGGGGGAGATAAGACAGTTACGTGGCATGCAAAGACTCTAAAAATCCAACAGAGCAATGCTATGCTCCATAGGAGAGTCAAGGACTATTCCCTAAGAATCTCTGTACCCATGTGGTGGATGATCAAAAGAATATCGAGAATGAATGAGTGATTTCAGAGAAAGAAAGGTGGGGATGGTGGAAAAGATTTCACAGAAGAAATGGGGGCAGAACAGTGTCTTGGAGGTTGGGTGAGATATGGAAAGGCAGACAAAACAATTCCAAACAAGATCTCCAGCCTGGAGGTGGAAAACATGGATGGATACGAATGAGGGTAGAGAAAGTGGAGCAATGATAGGTCAGTCAAATTCCATTTGGCAAGGGGTTTCAATGAATGGCTTTTGGGGGAATGGGGAGGAGTGCCGAAATGGAGCTATTCCAGGTGTGAACGTGACAGTGTGGATAGAATGGACTGAAGTGGGAAGACACTACAAACCAGGAGCTCAGTCACTAGGATGCTATTGTAGTCGTCCAAGTGTGAAGCAAATGCCTCAATGAATCCTTGACGTAGGGGTTGCTTGATTGGTTCACTTCCACTTCAGTTCAAAAGCACGGCCTACTTTATGCCTGGGTTGCAACATTAGAAATTTTTGAGTGAGGTTATTGCCCCATCACTCCCACAGTAAATAGCTAAGGCATCGTTTGCAATGATCCTATATGTCTTTGCCCTGACTCTAACAGCGTTGATTCATCTCTGATGAATGCTTTAACCATGCCACGGCCCACACTGGTATTGGAATGATAATTTGTGACCTGAAAGAGTTCTGGCCTCTCTGACAGGAGACTTATTTGATTGTTGCTATTCATGTTCACCTGTCTATTTCCTCAGAGGAGTTAAGAGCATGAAACACCACTGAGAATAATGTCCATGTTGCAAGAGCAACTGAAAAAATCATTTAAATGACTACTAGTGTTCATTAGCACACATCTCTCTATTTACCTAAGAGTTTGGGTGGCTTACACATAAATGAGACTATAATTAATGCAGCAGCTATTATAATTTTAGCCACCATAAAAAATATCTTGCAATTGTAGAAAACTCTGGCAATTCAGGATCATGTAACTGCTTTGAGTTACCAGGTGATTACTAGAATGCCCTATGGACTTCAGTCTAGTTCAGGTATTCAGTAGGGATGAATTATGACTAATGGAGGGTAGCATGTGCTGAATTTATCCCCTGCCAACATGTAGGTGTCATCAGTAGCAGCTGAAGGTGGTATCACGGAAGTCCAGAGCCTGCAGACAAGTCGTCTGATGGGCCACATGTTGTAATAGTCGCTGCCATGCTGTTAAACTCTGCTAGAGTAGGAGATTGCAGATGTCAAACTGACAAGTAATTTTGTTGCACACATATCTTTAAGAAAAGAACCCACCGATGCTGTAGATTGGTGTCTTCCTCAGGTCTTTCAATCCATCATCAGAGACAAATATTTGTGTCACCTCAGTACTTTTTGGTCAAGAGGCTTTTGTTAACACTAACATCACTCTGAGCCGAGGAGCTGGTGGTGAGCATTCACCGGAATGAAAACAGCCTTCCCCCTCCTCGGTCTGGCCTCAGCCACTCTTCTCTCTTCCTCCGAGGGATGATGCCTTCTTTACATAATACATTCATTTCGGTCTCATTGTGCTCCTAGCTTTAAGGTTACACTCACAGAGTTATTGTGGCAGCTCTGATGTTGATTCCAGGGGGAGGAGAAGGACACAATTATTTCCCAAACAAAATTTATTTGTGCAAGATGCAATTCAGTGCCTTCTTGCATTTAGCTTTGGGGAACAAGAGAAGTGTGACTGTTGAGAGTCCTCTAGCAGAGTGTCTGAACCGGAAAATAGTAAAAGCTTGAAGATAAGCAGGTGAAGGAGTTCAATTAGCGGAAGCTACTCAACTAAGGACAAATAGAGTGAACATCGCAGGCAACATCCATCAGTTGGCCGTAGCTTCCTCAGGCTCTGGCGGTCCAAGGGTTTAGGGAGGTAATCATGACTGATTACCAATGCCTGGCATGGGTATGGGCATAGGGAATGGCAGTGTGCCCGAAGGTGGCATAATTGAAAAAGCCCAGGGTATGAGATAAATGATCTTAGACCAACTTGAAAGCAGTGGATAACACACATTTTCTTAATGAGCAATTGTGAGAAAGAACTTTATAAGGTATACATTTTCATGCTTATATCATGTGTATTGATAGGTATTCTACCCTAGGGAATACCTACCTACTCAATATTTTTCACTGTCAGAATTAGGATCCCTGCTGGGTGCGCTGTGTTTGGTTTCAACTTTAGAAACACATTCACAGACCAGACTTCAGAATTGGAGGTGTCATGATCTTTAAAATGTCACTTTCAGTCACATTATAAGAAAGATAAGTTGCATGAAAATGGATGTTGTAAAAGCAGCAACAACAACAATAAAAGCAAACTTGTCTCCTAAAAGCTTAAAAAAAGTAATTAGAGGTAATGCTTAATAGAGTTTAGGATATATATATATTCATTTTGCTTAAATGCTTTTGTGGTCACTCCTGGGCTTTTGCACCAAGTTGTAAAACACCTTTTGAAATTTTCTGAATGTTATAACCTCACCATGAAAATAGTTTACTGTGAAGAACAGAAAACAGCTCACCACAGGGAAAAGGGAACTCTTCCTTGTCTTGTAATAGAGTGCTAAGTTGGAAGTTTCCATAGAAGCACCGAGAATCAACGGGTGCCACATTCTGGAGGAGTGGGGAGACCTTCAGCTAAGTTGGAAGTTTCCAGAGAAGCACCGAGAATCAGCAGGTGCCACATTCTGGAGGAGTGGGGAGACCTTCAGACCGTCCAGAACTCAACCCTCCCAGTTTGAAACTGTGTGTCTTCTTCCCTCGCAGGGATGGGGCAAGGGAGGCAGTCTCCTTTCCTCAAGATTAATGAAAGTGGTTGAATAAATATTGTTCCCTTAAATTTGGGGGACACCCCCCTGAGGAATTTATGGGTGAGAGGCTGTGGCTTTGAGCTGACAGGGGAGAAGAAAAAAATGCAGGGAAGGAAAGGAGAAGGAGAGGAAAAAGGAAAAGGGGGAAGGAGGAGAAGAGAGAGAACAGCCCTGTATGGGCACCAGCTACCCTCTCACTGACAGCGAGGCAAGGATATGTGAGTGTCCCCAGGGCTTAATATCATGAGTGTGAGCCATTATTATCCTGTCCCAGAGAACCCCCTGGCGATTGGGCACTGTGGCAGCATCACAGAGAGAGCTTGAGAATGGGCCTGTGGAAACCAAACCCTGCGAAGGGGGTGGGCAGCAGGAAGAAAACACACTGCCCACAGCGGTGCCCCACTGGAAGGTCCCAGCTGGGCCTCAGAAGCCCTCATGAAAGGGCCTGCAAGGGTTGGCTTGAACCATCTGCTGGGCCCAGAGAGCAGAAACCATCCTCTGACAGTTCAGCAAAGTGAAGTCAATGTTATGCCCCACCTGGCCCCTCCCCACCTTCACCCGACCTGTCAGAATCAGGGTGAGCAAGAGGAGGAAAGGAGGATCAGTCCAGTGCGGTAGGAAGTGGGACCCGGCAGCTCTTTCCCATGTAGCAGGCGGCGGGAGGAGGGCTCAGCGGGGGGCTACGGAGGTGGTGGCGGAAGTTTGTTAGGGTCGCAGTTTTCATTATTGTTGGGAACCGGCATAGAAGACTGTAGTCCCTAAGAGTGCCAAAGAAGTCATGGAGAAGACTCCCAGCTTTTACAAAGGGGGAGGCGAAGTCCCAGAAAGTTGAAAGGCACAGTGCAAAGCTTTGATGATTATATCCCCAAATACCAGTTCTGTCCCCTTCTGGGAAGGGGTTTGATAATCACAAATCACTAGACAAAGAAATTCAAGATTGTGATTTTCTCCTAATCTCCCTCGAGGCTCTCTTACTGTCATATGTGCAAAGGGGCCAAGTGTGAGAGTAATGTACTGTCTTTTTATTTTTAAATTTAATGTTAACAGTTTGGGCCTATAATTTAGTAGTTTATACAAATTAAGCATGGCTTATTCATTAATATTAGCAAATACTTTTTAAGCCATTGCTATCCATAATTTTAAAATCAGGTAAAGATAGGGACTGCCATTATCTTAATGAAGGTCAATAAAACTAAAAAAGGAGATTTCATGGATTATACTGTCAGGACTTTGTTAACTAAGGATGCTTGAAAAATAGAGGAGCAAGGAAGGCAAGAAGAGAAGCTGGAAGAAAAGAGAGGAGGGGATTTAACAAGTTACCAGAGGTGGAGGGTTTGAAATTGAGAGCAGAACATACATTTTCCCATAAACTAGGAATTCCGTTTATTTCTGTGAGGTAGTTGCTACTATTTATCACACTGATTATCGAAGTTTCAGTTGACTTAAAAATGGATACTATTCCAATGCCTTAGTTGCTGAAGTTCTGAAGCTTTTGAAAACCTGAAAATTATAACAGGGAGAGCCAGTGCCCGCCACAGGAGAAGGTAGTGACAACATAAGAGTCAGAAGGAATTTTGACATAATCATTTGGCAATTATGTTAGCAAGATTGTTCTCATTACTAATCAGCAATATTTATAAGATAAAATAAAGATGTGCTTTTCTGGTTCTCCATTTCTCCTCTTATCTTTAAATGAACACAAAACTAACCCAAACTCCCAAACTCACTATTGAGCACAGCCTTCCGTTGGTTTAATTGTTGGGAAGGAAGAAATCTAATGTGTATGCCTTTGTTTTCCAATTGCATATGATGAGGCGAGGTTGAAGGATCCCACTAGATCTTAATGATATAAGACAGGGTGACTGATGTCAGTTCCCAAGGTGTTTTACAGGAATAATGTTTATGGAGCATAACCCTGAACCCTGGTTATGCAGCCCATTAGCAGCAAACATCATGGAAGAAATTCCACTTCTCAGGAGCGGACACGTCTACCAGAGAAGAGTCAACTCAATTGATACAATGCTCATTCTTATTGGACACGAGTCTTTCTCAAGTCCTTTGGCAAAATGAAGTTAGCAGCTGCATCCACGCTCTAAACTGTTGACAGTTCCCACTACAATAATACTGCAGCTGACTCTGGCACACTCTACAACCCTGGAGGCAGGCGTTTTGTGTTTTAATTTTTAATTTTAAGATGCATCATATCTGTTCTTACATATTTTACTATAATTATGAGACTTGCTATTTTCTCTTTTGTTTGGGTTCCCACTCAAATGCTAGGGAAACATTGACAGAATAAAAGTTTTGACCCAGAGTATAATCAAAATATTAAATTAAATTTACACAAGATGATATTATATTGAGATGAAAATTACTGAGAAGTCATTGCAACTGCCTACATGGCTTAATCTGGAGTGACTGGTGGGCAGGGATTAGAGTCCAGGAAGTCAATAATAACAATCCTTCTCCTCCCCCTCCCCCCCGCCTCCCCTCCCTCATTACAGGTTCCCACCATCAACAGAAGTTTTAAAGTTATACCTGAATTCTAGCCCTACTACACTGAACAGTATATTAGCAAGTTCTGGATTATTTAGGGGTTGTTAGTTTTTCCATGGTGCTGTTTTCCTTCCACTGCCCTGCTTCCTTGTTACTCTACTGGGAGGTGGGATGAGGAAGATAGAAGAGGGGAGAGTCAGTTTTGCAAAATGTTAGCCTAAGGTTTGTTTGGGCATGATACTGGAATCAAAGGTTTATCAGTTTCATCTGTGACTGTGAGAGATACTCCATGATACACAGTAGGTTCTCCCAGCAAAGGCCAAGTAAACAAGACTCTCAACACTACCTGCCATTCTCCTGGGGCAAGGGAAACGGAATTGGAGAGACCCTTTGGGAAAAGATGGAGAACTTGCCACTTGCTCCACGGCTGAGTTTTTTCCTTGGAAATGTATTGCCTATTTATTAGCATACGCTGAAAGGCTTTGGGTATGTGAGTTTAATTGCTTATACAAATATTAACACTTCACATTAAAAGTATCCCTATATGAATAGATAATACAGACATATTGGCAGCAGAAGTGGAGGGATTGGGATAACTAAATAATTCTAAGCAGATGAATAATAACCTCTTCAACTTTGTCTGGAAATCCAGTCAATTGCTGGAACCTCTCTGCTTTATTCTGAATGGCTTCAAAATTAAAGATGTTGTCTTACTGATGCCCAAATTGATCACTCACATACTCACCCACCCACTCTCTCAGCAAAACCTTTCTGGGGTGTCTGCTGTGTGCCCAGCATGAGGCCACACCACATGGCTCACATTCCTGTGTAGAAGATTGGGAAATTAGCCATCTGAATTCATGAAAATGGTTTCTTTTGGCTCAAGAGGAGCATTCGATAAATCTTGCCATCTCTGGCACCAATAACCCACCAGCGAAGAAGAAAGACTACCCTTCTGGTAGATAGGATAGTCAAGATGGTAGCCTTTACGTAACGCTAAAACCCCTGCTCTTTGTTTAAGTTTAATTAATTTTTTTTAAACTTTCAATTACAGTTGACATACATCATTATATTAGTTTTAGGTGTATATACCTCAGTGATCAGATAATACTTAACTTAATATGTGATCATCCCAATAAATCCTGTACCCATCCAGTACCACACCTAGTTATTATTGACTATATTCCCTGTGCTGTACTTAACATCTCCATCACTATTCTGTAACAACTAATTTGTACTTCTTAATTTCTTCACCTTTTTCACTCACCCTTCCTCCCAACCCCCTCCCCTGCTCTTGGCAAGAGTCCTGCCTGCTCTTTTCTTATATTGGGAAACTGCTGCAATTGTGAGGTGATCTCCTGTGACTGTTTGCATGCTCAAATATACCATTGGACTACTGAATTCAGCCTTCATTGATATACATTCTCATTTTCTCCTGAAAAATTATAGTTTTTAATCTTTGAAGAAGTTTAATGCTATCAAAGTTTGATTTCAGGCACTGTTCTAGACTTTGGAAGTCTGAGAAATATCTGATGATCCTAAATTTTGTCTTTAAATCACTTTGATTGTAAAAAAGAAGATGGCTAAAATGCTTGCCGAAGTTGGATTGTAAATAGGGCTGAGTACATTCACTGACCTCTGGTCCCCAAGAACATAACTCCCACTGGAGTGTAGAAATGGCAGACACCCAGTGGGGAATGTCCTTCAGTTTGCAGAACCATGTCCCTCCTCAGTGACCATAACCCATTCAGAACAACTTCTGCCATCTTGATCCCAACACAAGGACCCATATGAATTCATTATGTGTTAAACAAGGAGGGCTCAGCTCCACCAGGCTCCCATAGGTCCCCTTCATCTATAAATATGCTATATTAATTTATATAATTTTAATGTTACGATTTTTATTATAATTTTTCTATCTATAGAATCCTAATTGTATATTTCAATCTGTAGCTATTTATAACAAGGGCAAGTGTGACATGTGACACAGAGGCAAATTCCTTCAAGTCAATGAGAGAAAATGAAAAGACTTGTAAACATGATCTATTCTAGTGCTTCAATATCCAAATTTTTTCAGAGGTTTTACATTTTTATTATAATATTCGTTGTTTTTCCAGGAGAACAAAGACCAGAAACAAAGACAAATCTTAAGGATGAACTGGACACATTTCTTTTCATCATCTCTTTCCACTTTCCCATATTGACTACAAATTAAACTATGAGTAATTCTCATTTTCTTTGCAGCTGCCAACACTGAAATTTCTAAAACATTTTTTTTCCTTCAAAAGAGAATCACTACTGTGGTGAAGCCATAATTTTGCAGCAAGACCTACTTTGTAAGCTTTTATATGGCTTTGCCTAAGACTTAAAATTTTAATGCCAGTAAAAAATACTTAGCAGGGGTTGGGGTGGGTGTGGTTGGTGCAGGATGAAGGTGAGCAAAGGGGTTGCCAGGGGAGGTGGACATCTGTAATAATGTAAAAAATAAAATAAAATAAAATAAAATCCCAATAGTAAAGAAATCTGTTAAGAAGAAAAAAAGGATATCTATAAATATAAAAGCTTAATATGCAAATTGTCCCTGTGGGAGTTCGACTGGGAGACCAATCGCTTACTATGACGTGTGCTGACCACCAGGGGGCGGTGTGGAATGCAGGAAGGCTCTGGCTAGCAGCCAGAAGGCCCCAATTGGCCCTGATCATTGGCCAGGCCTTGGGACCCTACTTGTGCATGAATTTTGTACCGGGCCTCTAGTATTTACAATAATTAAGATTGACCATTATTTTGAGCCTAAAATTCAGGTCAGATATTAATGTTAGATATTCAGAGATATGTGACATGCATTAGTATGGAAATAAAAGGTTTGAATAGAAAAAAGGAATTTGGGCAAGTATTTCTGCTTTGCCTGCTGACGCCAGATTAAGTGGCTAAATCATACTAGTTATTTATTGCTTGGGAGAACACCTTTTAGTTTAACTCAGCTTTGGTCCTTAGAAGCTTTAGTAAACATCCCTAAATGAAGCCCTGACCTATGAACTGTCTATATTTCTTCACAAATGTGAGAAAAAAAGAGTGAATAGCAATCAGAGCTACCTCCCCACAAAAAACAAAACAAACCAACAAAAAACCTAAATAGGGGACTAGTCATCTCTAATATTTCAAATTGTTTGGAGCAATGGATTTTGGTGAAGGAAATGTTTGGCAATTCCTCAGGAAAGTGCTGCTCGCATTTAGTATCTCCTAGTACTGAGTGCAGTCAGGCCATAAAGCTGAATTTAAATTAGTATAAACAACAAAACAAGCCTCTAAGAAAAAAAAAAAAGATGGAGAATGAAGGCACTCCAGGTGTCACTAAAGATGCATCTGTTTATCACCACCCAGTCTCATGAGTTCAAGATAATTCATAAGATTTTTGTGAAGAGAATATCTATTATTGTGGCAAAATTAAATGTATTTTGATATTTGCAGGCAATATTTATCTATCTGTTCATTCAAAAAATAGTTGTCCTCATCACTCTAACATTTTTTCAATTTCCTCTTATAATGTTTTCTTAATGTTCTTTAGGGTGAGACCATGGAATTTCTCATTTCTCACAACGAAGACCATAACTCATTAGAATTATGCTGATGAGTTTTTCCTCATGAAATTGTATTCTCATTTACATAAGTGACCAATCTGTACTCTTACTCCTAACCATCAGGCAAGTTTTGACAGATAAAGGTAAAGGGGACCACTATATCCTTTCAACTGTGTTTTCTCACAGTTTTCTGTCCTATGGTTAATGCATTACATTCAATTGAATCGTGAAAGGCCTACTTCTGTACACTGAACTTGAACCTAGTTTTCACTGTTCTGGGATGTGACTTTCCATTTCTACCTGTCTATGATCTATTTCTCATTTCTCTCTTACTGCCCTGTGAGCTGACATGACATCTAGATCTTGAAGAAGAATGCATCATGTCAACAACTTATGGACCAAGGTGAATGTTGGGTACATAATTGGGCATATGGTGTAGTAAATGGAACAATGAACATTTATTTGGAAGCTGAATGCATCTCACATGTGAATTTAATGTTTCCCCTTCTCTGATAATGCTCTGCTTAATCTTAAAACTGTTTGTATAAAAAACAAAACAAACTGATGATGTTCTAGGGATTCTAAGTTGAAATTTAGAATTTCTTCTCTTTCATTGTCCCCAGACCCAAATCAAGTTTAATTTTCATTCTCTATTTAGAAAATTGAGATGTAAATAGTTTCCTCTTCCATCCCTAACTTTTTACTAGAAACTAAATACTAAAAAGAGAGCCATCATCAATAGCCCAGTGAACAATCTTTCTGATACTGGTTTCGGTTAAAGCTATTTATTAAATAATCACATATTTCCTCAATTATAAGACTCCCGCATTTTTTAAATTGAAAAAATGTTTTTATTGATTTTAGAGAGAGAAGAAAAGAGAGGGAGAAAGAGAGAGAGAGAAAAAAAAATCAACGTAGAGAGAGATACATTGATTAGTTGCCTCCGATTGGACCAGAAACCTGGGCATGTGCTCTGACTGGGAATCAAATCCGTGACCTCTCAGTGCATGGGACAATGCTCAACCAACTTAGCCACACTGGCCAGGGCAATTTTTTACATTTCTTAAATTTGTGAAAGTGGCTGCCCCTAACAGTTGACTTTTTGTTTAATGCAGTAGTATTTTCTTCCATTCCAAAAAAGTTGTTATTAAATTGATGGTGTAACTTAAAAATCAGTAGTTTCTTTAAACTTATAATATAGTAATATATATTTTTCTTTTTCTTAGAGAGGCAGCTTCCAAAGGGAAGGATCTAGAAATGTCTAGGAGCTCCCTACCACTTTGGGAGCTTAATTAATTCTAAAATCATTTTGCTCGGTGATGTTACCGGAAGCCCAACAGAAGATTCATTGGGAATTTAGCTCAGAAAGGCTCACTGGGTGAGCCCCATTTGAAGCACTCCCCATGCACTGTTTTCTCTCTGGATAGGATGCCTCGCTGAAAGGCAGCAGACCTATAGACAGTCAGACCCAGGCGTCCCGAGGGTGGTTTTCTCTGACAAGATTAAGTGGAGACCTGAGGTCAACTTCTCAACATTATCTCATTGCTTTAGAGATTTCCTTTAACCGACTTGTCCAGTTCCTTTGATCAGCAAAAATAATAATGGTGAGAGTATTGATTAAAATACCCTATATTTATTTTGGCAAGGTTTACAGCTCTTTAAAATTTTCGAGTGTGTGAGTGTTCATATACCTTCAAGAGAAATCTGAGGTTGATAGGTCAAGAATTACAGTTCCTGTTTGCAGACAGAACAATGAAGGTTCCGGAGTGACACGTTTATGGAGCATGGCGGAAATGAACCTAGGTCTTTGATCCCAAGACTGTGAGGGAGGTAAGAGGACGAGTGTGGGCTTTGGGCTCCGATCTCAGTTCTGCCACTTACTGAAGGCGTCATCCCTGGGAGCAGACTTAACTTGGCAGCATTCTGAGAAATTGCTGATTTGAGCAGCTGGGACAATCACACCTACTGATTACAGATCATCAAACCTGTGCTCCAACAGGATCACAGATGATAGCAGCCTGTGGTGAGGACTCAGTGCATGGGAGATATCATTATTTCCATTATCTTTTATAGAAATTACTTAGCCTGAAGGAACATTTAGCGGAATCCTAGATTTGCTCTAGGAAATAATATGGTTAAAGAGCATTGCACACTGAAATGAGCCACATGGACCTTAGAGTCATATTATTTTGCCATAAGGGTGCACTAATTAGAATGTAAACTATGTTGGTGAAACAAAGATCTGAGAAGTCAGACTAGCTCTGAGAAGCTGTCTGTAAATGGTGTCTTGCATGGTAAACCCTCGATTTTTGTGGACCTCAATTTAATGAACTTCAGATTTAATGGGCAAAATTTCCAGTCCGTATGCCATATGTGAAAGTTAACACTCTGTTAATTTTAAAATGCTCTTAACCAAGACTTGCTTATAATTAAGTTAACAGATTATTATTATTTTTATTAATTCGCTATTATTTTCAACAATTTTAGTGAATAGGCCATAAGTTGGGAAAAAACACTAGTCATTTTGCCAACATAAATAAATATTACGTATCTACAACAATAGCGTCTACACATTGAAATCTAAGAGTCACCACTTGTACACAATGTTTGGGGAATGACTGGCACATGATCACACCATATCTCACAGTAATTGGTTCTGTTGTCCCCTGGCATGACCTTCCGCAGCACTTTTAAGCAAAGTGGGCAGATGTTCAGCCGTCAGCTAAGCCACACCCCAGGCGTGTGCATTTTTTTATTCTTGGTGACTGGTGAATGCCTGCATTTACTAGACTTAGTATAAATTTAAAATTGCAGTAATACATATAGAAACCTTTTCTATGAAATTAAACTTTTCATACATACTGACTTTTAGTTACACAAATGTGTTTACATAATTAAAAACTAATTTATCAATTTTTTAACGTATGCATTCGGCAAACCTACTTTATTATATGACAGACTTTCGGCTTTAATGGACACCGCCTCCCCCCCCCCCCCCCCCCCCCCCAATTAGCCCGCTATAGCGCGGTTTTACTGTAATTTATTACCTGTTTAGAATTATGGCTGTTAATTAGATTACTCCATTAGTTAATTGGCCTTTTCCTATTCGTTAGCTGAAAAGATGTGCCAACAGGCTTGATCTAAGAACCCACACAAGGAAACATTTCCCACTCATGGGATGAAGAATAAAAAAGAAAATGCAGTGGCCAGGAAAAAAAATGTAACGGCACAACAATCCAAAGTCCTGCTCTAAAAGAGAGAGGCCTTGGTTCTCTCTGGCTCAGTCTCCGGAGGCAGCCCCGGAGCTGGATGGTTTATTGTGGACGGTCGCGCACCCCTTTAACTACAGGAGAGGGGGCGCTGCGGGTGGGTGCTGGGGAGGAAGGCAGGGAGGCTCCCGAGGGTGCTTCCCGTTCAGGTCTCCGCCTGCTCTTCGGGCGGATGACGCTAATGGGAGTGACCCTGTCATTCCAGAAGTGGGGGCGCTGAGGCGGAGAGGGAGCGGGAGGGAGGGAGACCTCTGGCAGGGCAGGGGAAGGGAAGGTCACCATGAGGACAGAGCCGCGCTTCTGCTGATGGTGCGGACGGCTCTGGGGCCTGAGGGTGTCCGGCGGCTCCCGCGTCACGACAGGAGCAAGGCCTCCCGACAAAGCCACCCCCGCGTAGTTACCGCGGC
>NW_006297890.1:103949-104933 GCF_000327345.1 Myotis davidii
GAGCGCACACCGGGCGCCTCCCCGCGTCCCACCCGGGAACCTCACACTCAGGGAACGATCGCTTCAATGCAAAGGCCTCTTTGGAACGAGGAAATAAAGCTCTCAGCCAGGCTCACCGGGCACATTTGAGATGTTAGGAGAAAGATGGAGGCTGTTATTGTTATTGTTTTATCGTTATTTCTCAAATGCAGCCAGGGTAAAAGTCTTCTAATGTTACACACCCCAGGAACCTACCTGGTATATATCCCAGTCTCTAAAAAAAGAGCCGATGTTAAAGAATGTTATTCTGTTTAAAAATGCCATTTGATAGGCACTTAATTGAATGTGATCGGATTTTTACACCTTTTTAAAACTTCACATTATGACACTTGCAAATGAGAAATTAAAATCTTTTGTCAGACATTTTGAGTGTTGGTTTAGGAAACATGGCCAAACCCAGTATTAGTTCAGCATATTGCATAGATTGCTCTGACCAGAATATTTAGGGGGAAATATACAGACAATGACTCTGAATTCTTAGATACCTATGCTGAATTTTCAACAAAAGGTGTTTGATTCTTATTTATGCAAAATGTCTTAAGCCCAGCAGGATGGCTCAGTTGGTTGAGCATCCTACTCACCACACCCCAAGAAAAGGTTGCGGCCTTTGATTCTGGTCAGGGTACATACTAGGTTGCAGGTTTGATCCCTGATCAGGGTACCAGAGGCAATCAATTGATATCCACATTTCTTTCTCCTTTTCCCTTCCTCTCTCAAATCAGTGAAAATATCTTCAGGCGAGGATTTTAAAAAAATGTCTTAAGAATACAAAGGAGGCAAGAACATACAATGGAGCCAAGATAGTCTCTTCAATAAATGGTGTTGGGAAAATTGGACAGATATATGCAAGAAAATGAAACTAGACCACCAACTTACACCATACACAAAAATAAACTCAAAATGGATAAAGGACTTAAATGTACGACAGGAAACCATAAAAATTCT
>NW_006297890.1:105606-117049 GCF_000327345.1 Myotis davidii
TAGAGAGCATTATAAACTTTTGAACAATAATAGATACAGAGGCAGACCTGCCTCAAACAGATTGTCAAACTGCAGCAGGAAGGCCGGGGAGGGTTGGGGGGCAGAAGATAGGGGGGTAAGAGATCAACCAAAGGACTTGTATGCATGCATATAAGCATAACCAATGGACATAAGACACTGGGGGATAGGGGAGGCTAGGGGACTGTCTAGGGCGGGGGGAAAAATGGACACATATGTAATACCCTTTGTAATACTTTAAGCAATAAAAAAAGAAAAGAATATATTCAATTTTTTGTACTTAAATGGTATTCCGTATATATGATTTTGTACCTATTTTAAAAAATCAATATTTTTGTATTAAAAATGCAAAACTTGCATGAAAGGAATCACTGATTTTATCACAGTAATCACCTTGGGAAGGGAAGGAGAGGAATGGGAGAAGAGGATGTTAAGGCCTTAACCATATCAGTAATGTTTTTATTTCTCTTACAAATAAGCAAGAGTAGATTAGAGCATGGGCTTTGAGGGAAACCGGTCTGATTGAAACACATTACAGAACTCTTCTGGGCCTCTGTTTTCCTCATCTGTAAAATAGAAGTAATAAGACTTCTCCCATACTTTTTGGTTGTGGGATTAAATGTGTAATAGCAGGAAAAGCTTAAGTGGAAAAATGTTAATATCTAGGTGGTGAACAAGGATGCCTTTTATATTAACTTTTTGAAAAAAAAATATTTAAAAAGTGTTCCTATACATTTCATATATTTCATTATTAAAAATGCAATGAAAGAGTATGTGTGAAATTTCCTATATTCTTGACCAACCGGGGTTAGCTGTGTACATCTAATGCATGTCATTTGCTCTAGTAACATTGTCAAAGTTACACAACGTTCTCTTCTATGCACAGGGTTTGCCATTAGTTTTGCAAATTCAGGCAGCTTGGCTTTGGTAGTTCTCCTACAGCAGATCTAATAAAACCCGTGGAAGGGCTCAGGGACACTTACTGAATGAATGGATTATATCTCAGTCCTTTGGTTAAAATCTGCATTTATTACAACTTAATCTTCGTTCATCTTGTAGCGCTTTTTCTCTCTAAAGGAGTCTCATTTAATTTAAATTATGAGAATTACTTTAGCAGCCCAAACATAATTCAGAGTCAATTGCTGTTATTTTACCCTGGAAAGAATAGCTGGAACATTCATATATTGATAAGTTAATCTAACTTATTAAATGCTTAAGCCAGAGCAGGCACGGTGCTAAGCACTTTTCCTGCTATTACACATTTAATCCCACAACCAAAAAGTATGGGAAAAGTCTTATCACTTCTGTTTTACGGATGAGGAAAACAGAGGCCCAGATGAGTTCTGTAATGTGTTCCCTCAAAGCCCATGCTCTAACCTACTCTTTCATCTTCTTGAGATATCATCTAGCTCACTGTTGCTGTAATTCAGAGGAACATCCCAATGTAAGCATCATGTTTCTTCCTAAGATATGTACTTCTCACCACATTTGAAAGTTATAATACTAGAATGGCCTTCCAGTTGGTGTGTGGAGCTGGTGGTGTTCTGGCATGTCTACCCCTGTCCAGCTCAGGGCTGTTGAATAGAGGGGACGCACCAGGAATGGTTTTGTACCATCCAGGGTGTAGCTCTACCCTACAAGGCACAGGCTTCTGTTAGTATTAACAGACTGTTTTTCATTCATCAGGGCCTTGTGGTCCTTTTAGGAGGCAACTCCTGTCCTATAGCAAATCCGCCCCCCCCAAAACCAGCTCCCCTCAGCCATTGTTTATTCATAAAATGGTGTGTGTATTTGTGGCTAACTTGAATGGATCCTTCTAATTTTTCTATATTAAAAACACATAATGTTTAGTTGATTTTTTTACTTGACTGGCTCTTTAAAGACCCAAGGGGGTCTTGGACTTGACTTGGTGCCACTTAAGATAATTTCACAGTAGTCAAGAGGTAATTTCATCAAGAAACATTCTGAGCTTCAGTTAAAATGTAAGAGGCTTTTTTTAAAGCCCCAGGATAAAATAAAATTTCATTTGCTTTTATTTTTCTGCAATAATGCCAATAAGGAGATATTGCCAGGGGCACAAGGGAAGCCAATTCTATAGTTGAACAAATCGATGGTAAATCTACTTGCCAAATCCTAAACATACCCACTGAATGAGTGTTGTGAACACACACACACACACACACACACACACACACACGTACGTACGTATAAAACATATGAAGATATTGGGATTGGGATGAGTTCCCCTAAAATAACTTAATCTCCTATTACTAAGATTCTCACATTCTCAAATTCTTCACACATAAAGTGGGTTAGTTATGTACAGTTATGAATTGAAAGCACATAGCATCTTAATTATTAATAACAGCATTTACTGAGTGATAGCATTGCTGAATGGTGACTTTGTGCCTGACTCCATTCTAAGCATTTTAACCCTGGAAGCTGGTGCCATTATTATTCCCATTTTTCAGATGAAGAAAACTGAGGTACAGAGAGAGTAAGTTTATTGCCCAAAGTCTCACAGCTAATGAATGGCAGTCTTATTTCAAACCTTGTATTTTTTTTTGTCTGTACACTGTATTGTCTCTTGCTGTATCTTCAAACCAAATATAGGATTCCAGAAAATACTACACAAAACTCTAAATGATGATGATGATGATGGCAACCGATTACTGAGTCTTTATGTATAGGCACTATAGTGGGCTTTCCTTTTTTAACATATCTCATTTAATCTTACTAATCTAGGGATTTAGATTTTATTACCCTTAATATATAGTAAAATTGAAGCTCAGGGAGCTCAAGTAATTTGCTTTAGGTCACAGAGAGATTTATTGACTGACTGGGGAATTCAAGCAAGTCTATTGCTTGTGCTCATTGCATTGCCTAGCTTCCACACCTGCATGAGTTCCTAATTTGGTAAGTAAAGAGAACTAGAATATTCTTCTCAGCACTATAATCGTCATTATAAAATTCATGATCACTAATTACCAATAGGAAGCTTGTTATCTTCCCACCTCAGAGTGAGGTTGGGTATAATTTTAAAATACCTTAACATGGTAATACACACACACATACACACACACACACACACACACACACACTTTGTGGCTTTATAACTTAGTATTTCTGTTAGAACTAATCACTCTGTAGAATAGTGTCTGACTTTTGAATTAAATGCAAATGAATAACAGGGTCAGAAAGGTATAAACAGTGAATGACTGCACTTTTTCCTTCATATTTGCTCATAACTGGGAGGGGGAAAGAACAGAAAATAAACATCTTAAATAAATCAAGATTTCCCATCCCTTTAAATTTACGGAGATCCACTAGATGGAAACACAGTCCGATGCCAGACAATAAAAGCAAAACGACAAGTCCCAGGTGGTGGGATCTCATGTTGAGAGTTGAAGGCCAAGAATCTGAAGAAGAAAAGTCCCCCTGTGAGGAGAGGCCTCTGCCTCCTAGGCCCCTTGCCCAGCAAGCACACGCCACTGGCCCAGGCTGCCTCGTTACCTTAGAAGTTTGAGGATGAGGTTCTGGTTTAGGAAGGCTAAGTCACTGCCCCAAGTTCATACAACTAGAAAAAGGTGATGCCTAAACCCAACCCAGGCAGGTCTGAATTCAGCCAGGGCTCTTGGCTATTGGGCCATTCCACCTTGGTTTCTAGGTAGCCCAGAGACTCTTAGGAGGGGAGATGGCTTCTCTGTAGGCTTACCTCACCAAATTATCAGTAGAGTAAACGTGCTTTTCAAATGTTTACTTGGATTTTAATGTTATCACTTCTGTGTGCATTTTCAAATATGAAAAATGATTAATATCAAAAACTTACAAGAAAAGAATCTCTAAATATATGAAGAGTTTTCTTTTTGTACCTTTTCTGGGACAGCTCTTTGGAGATTTTTAAGGAATTGAAAATGGGCTCGGTATAGTAATCCTATATTATGCAGTATTTTGAGCAAGGCTAATTTTATTAACTTGATCACAATATATTTTTACTTTTTGAACCACATTAATACAAGCCAAAAGAACACACACTGAGCAAGTAATTTTTGCCCTTCTTTTATGTTGTAATTTGACCACTTTGTAAGACCTGGATAGGTCTTTTTGTCTCAACAGATTCAGGCATGTACTTTTTTTTCTGAGAAGATGATTGTGTTTATTTTATAAGGATTAAAACACACACACATAGTGCTACGTGAATGTGGCTAAGTCATCTACTTGGAACAGTAAGTATCTTGGTCTCTTCTGGCACTGCGCGGAAAACATGGTGCCATTGGGCATATTTCTAAAACTCTCAGACAAGATTTCATGAGTGGGCCCGGCCGGCATGGTCAGTGGTTGAGCATTGATCTATGAACCAGGAGGTCACAGTTCGATTCCTGGTCAGGACATATGCCCGGGTTGTGGGCTCAGTTCCCAGTAGGGAGTGTGCAGGAGGCAACAGATCAATGGTTCTCTCTCATCATTGATGTTTCTATCCCTCGCTTCCTCTTCCTTCATCTCTGAAATCAATTTTTTTAAGATTTCATGAGTAGGCAATATTGATTTCTCTGTAAATGTATTTTTTTTTTCACTTTAGGAGGTTCGTGTACTATATAAAATCAACTATTTTAATACAGTTTCTAAAATAAAAAGTTTAAATACAATCAATGCCTATTCACTATATGCAGAGTACCAATCAAGCTTCTACTTCCAAGCTCATTTCTTTATGGGTAATTATGGGCTGGGAGAGAGATGGGGGCAGGCAAGGGCCAAACAAAGCAAAGGATGAAACTCTAGCCCCTGGTAAGGGGATGGGTTTGTAATTGGCAAAATGATCAGCCATTAAATTATCAGAAGAACAAACTCCTAATAATCCTTAGGGAATTTTCTCCATCACAAATTCTCAAGTGGTGGGGCAGAGTGGTACATTTCACTCGGACACTGGAACAGAAAAATCAGAGGGAAATACACATCAGTGGATCGCAAGGGCCTGCGGCCTCGCAGGAATAAATTGGGGTGTTCTATTTTGGGCCTAACTCTAGGAAACAGCTTCTAGGATTGACCTGATCTAAGAATGAGTTATAGATATTATAACCAACTTTTCCTTATCGTTCAGCCCTCGGGGCTCTGACGGGACAATCCTGCACCCGCCCAGGAAATATAACAAGGTCAGCTTTTTTCCCTGTGACCTAACTGGAGATGGTTTAGCTTATAATGCATCTCTGTTTACTATTTATGTAAAATAAAAGCAGGGTTCGAGATATCCCAATTCCCGTTCTCCACAGAGCAGGTCAAGCAGGGATGCATAAACTCACTATCGGCTAAATAACTCCGGGAGGAAAAATCTTGGCGAGGGTGCAAGCTCCTTCTCCCTTGTGTGTCATCACCAGAAATACTGTTAATAAAGATTAAAAATGCATGTAAACTATATTGTATATATAAATACAATAATACCTGGAGAAATAAGATTAAAATGGTGAGCCTAGGAAAAAAAATAAAAGAAATGGTAACATTTGAGACAAAGTGTCAGGCCTCTGAATAGAGGGCACCCTGACACCATCAGCTTTAATTCTGGTTTGTTTTTCAAACAGCTTTTATATTAAATGGGGTTTTGAAGATGGAGCCACCCTCATCTGAAGCTCCATCGGTATTTTGGTGACCACAACACTGGCACCTGAGTGGTGTAAGGGAGCGTGCGCACTGCTCAGGACATGAGGAAGGTCTGCTGGCCCGGCAGACTGAAGGGAACCTACAAGCATACAAGAGACCACCGGGCTTCCGTGAGCATCAGCAAGAAGCTAGGCATGTGCAGCCAACTTGCAGTGGGCTTCACCCTAACTCACCCTTTTTCTTTGATTTTTTACACAATTTTGTCAGTCCTTTCCGATCACCTCCCCATACATTCAGAAACTGGCTTGTAATGTCAATTTATTAAGTTTAGAAATTTTAGAGCAGTTAGAGAAGGAAACTTACCAATTTCCAAAATTACCCAAGTTTTTAAAGAATGAAAAAATAAAAAAGCAAAACCAAAACTTTATTTTTAAAATTTATCTTTTTTTTAAAAAAAATACCCTATTATGAAAAGTTAATTTCTTCAATTAAGGTCTGAAAACAAGTCACCATATAGAAATAAAAACAAAATGTGACAGACATTCTGGGGAGAAGGAAAAAGAAATCTTCCTTCTAAAATATAGAAAAACCTCCCAACCCTTCTCCCATTCTTGACATTGCTAGTAAACATTATTTATTTGCCTCATATAGATGTGGTTACATATCACTGTCATGCAAAAGAAATTCATTTCCTTTCCGAGTTCAATCTGCCATAAATATTCACTCTTGTTCCCATCTCCCACTCACCTGTCCTTGTGCATTAGTAACTAGTTGACCTGTGACCCCCTGAAGACTGGAGAGGGCATTGCCAAAGGCCTGTGAGCTTGCTATGGAGCCCATGGCTGCTGCTGCTGCAGCCGCTGCAGCCTGACTTGCTAGTGGATTATTAACCAGCTGCAAAGAGAGAAAAGATCAGGGTGAAACCACCGAGAGACACACAGGGACAGCACACGAATACAACATTCACCGGAGGGAGAAAGCTCTCTCCCCAACTAGCTCATGCAAAGGGCCCGGAACCCACCAGGGGGGGCCTGGTGCACATTCCCTCAGAAGGGGGTGGGGGTGGTTGGAAATGAGGCTGGGAAAGGGGGCCTGGTGCACGTTCCCTCAGAAGCAGTAGGGGGTGGGGGTGGTTGGAAATGAGGCTGGGAGAAAAATATTCTCCACCAAGACTAGGGTGCTTAATGGAGCCTGGGTTTAGGACTAGGCCAGGGAGAGTGAGGTGGGTCATTGGGGTCTTCCTAGGTGGGGAAATGATTTGGGAGAAGTCCCTGCTTTTTGTCCTCTAGACTACATAAAACTCTGAGGAAATGTCCACTTTCCTTGAGGGAACCAAACAGAATGTGGGATTTAAACAGGAGTAAGAGTGAAAGAGAGGAATATATTTTTTTGGATTTTTTCAAATAAATGGATCTTTTTCATTTGTGAATTGCGTTTTTTTTTAGGGTTATCGGGTAAGGGCGATGGCTCACTCCACCTCCTTCTCTAAAGGAGAAGGAAACCAAAGTCAGCAGAGATGGAAACCTCCAACCTCTGTGCTTTCAGAGGGTGAGTCTAGAGTCCCTTTTTGAGGGACTCACCCTGACCATGAGATTCAAGGCCAATGAGAAAGGTCCTATGGTGAATGTTCAGGTTGACATCTGCTTACTATTTTAGCTGATATATACTGTTCTGTTGGCTTCTTTCCTGGGACAAGAGTGAAATAGAAAGAAGAATTTGATTGGGAAGGGGGGGCGCTCAACGGGGAGGTTATGGCTGCCAAAATCAGTTTTTCATGGAGACCAATTCAATATTCTTTATCCTGCCAATTTTCCACACCACAGGTTTTCAGGCCTTCTGACCATGAGGCAGAAGTGTAGCTTGAACTAAAATCTGCATTTAGGTTAATGACTAGATATAAATTCAAGAAATATTATAACTATTTTCACAGTATTGGTTTTGATACATGAATTTCATTTGTATTTATTCTAGGGTGTTATTTTTTCCCATATAGTTCCTCTCAAGTACAACAACTGTTGTGTGTAGCAATGCATTTTCCATCACCAGTTCCCACATCCATGAAATTCCTGCATTTTAGCAGGAACCTGCCAGGACTAAGACTTGGGAGAAAAAGAATTAATGCCATACTTAATGCAAGGCCTGGAAGCTCTTTGAAAGATGCCTTCCTTGCTTTCTTTCTTCCTTCCTTCCTTCCTTCCTTCCTTCCTTCCTTCCTTCCTTCCTTCCTTTCTTCCTTCCTTTCTTCCTTCCTTCCTTCCTTTCTTTCTTTCTTCTTTCTTCCTCTCTCTCTTCATCCTTTTCTCAGTCTCTTTTCTTTCTCTTTTTCTTTTCATTCTTTCCCCCCAAAATATTTCATTATTTAGTTACTTTGAAAATTTGCCTAGAATTTACACCATTTCACAATGAGGAAATACTAGTTGTCAAAGGAACATAAAGAAGAATAGGAATTAATAATTCTTTCTTCATAAATGTGATATTTTTATCTTATTGGTTTCTTTATTTATTACCAATTTTTGTATAACTAGTTCTACAGTAATTCCATTGACCTAGCACATTTTTAAAAAATGAAAATCCATTTTAAGCTCATTCCTTTATGTCTTTTGCATTTATCTCTCTACTAAAAGACAATAATGATTTTCTTTTTAAGGAGAAAAATAATTCTCATTCATCAGCCTGAAGAGAAACCCTGTCTTATGCCAGATTACCACCATGAGATTTAAAATTCAGATTGCCTTGATCTTGGTTTTCTGGGTATATTTTGACAGTGTATATGAGGCAAGTAATGGTAATATTAAGAGAGAACTCTTTTTGGTTTTGGCTTGACTACCTAAAGTGATAAAGTTCATAGTGTGTTCATTTTTCACTCGTAAAGTAAAGAGATCCCTTGAGGAATCCCATTTCCAAACTGCCAGACAGGGACTGCCCATTGGTATACTAGTCTCAGATTGTCTGCCAGCTGCTAGGTTTACATTTCTTTTATGTAATACAAGTTGAAATCATAATGAAATTCCTGAGTTTCAGGGAGATCTCAAATTAATCTTCTTAATCCTCAAAGAAAGATTAAATTATGTGGAGTTTGGTTTTAGTGTTGAATATACAATTTTGGATGAAAAATATAAGTCAGTATACACTGAGCGGTCAGATTATAATGACCACCCCATCAGTGCTTCATTGACACTTCCAAAAATACTGAATATTGAAAACTTCTTAAGCAAATACTCCCAAGGTTTTATTATTATTATTATTTGCATAACTAATTCACTTTATTGTACTGATGGGGTGGTAATAATAATCTGGCCGGTCATTATAATCTGGCCACTCAGTGTATATGGAATTCTCTCTGAAGAAAATAGATGTGCTTCCTATTTAATGAAGGGGAAATATTTTTAGAAGTTGTAAGACATTTCTTAACCTCTAGGTCAATCAAAAATTCACGTAGGCAATTGTGGAATTACTCTCTGGATACAATACAGCCGTGCAGAGTGAGAATTTCCCACATTTAGGACACTTGTGTGTTATTCAGCTATAGCCCCATGTATTTTCTGTAAATACAGGCATTATATAAAGGTTAAATTATTATTCTAAATGTAAAACCAAATAGATACTTAACGGTGGACTCTGAGCCTTTGTGTAATGGGGCCAGGAATGGGTACCTTCTGCTGCTTTGGAAGATGGCTTCAGCAACCACGAATGTATAGATTTTGTTCATTTTTAATGTTTATTTCCTCTATATCTGGGCCTAGATCGAAACCCAATTTGTTCCTTTTTGCTGCCTTTCTTTCTTAATGGTGCAAATGCCAACTGGATGGCTCTTTTATTTCCTGTCTGGCATCCCTAGGTCTGTGTGAGAAGCGAGTGGGCTCTCGGGAGATGCCTTGCTGGCCCCTGGAACTAGAGCTGGAACTATCGGCGAGGGAGTGTGGTGCATGCAGACAGCGGCTACAAGTCAATCTGTAAGCTGACAGCATTTCAGGTGGACCATTGGGCTGCTGATGGATACAACTTGATATCTTTGGCTTTTCTGTCTGCAACTGCCAAGGCAGGGATGTTATATGCAGAAGACATGTGGCAGGGAGGGGGGAGGGGATGGTGGGGAAACCACAAGTGTTCTCTTCATCACCTTGGGTCATGTCACTCTGTGTTGTCCCCAGTCATGTCCTATTAGCAGGGTTCCTATCAACGCTTCCTCTTGATTGGAGACTCGGGGTAGATTTGGACAGCAGGGCGCCCAGGGACAATAAATGCACATAACGAGCCTGCTAACGTTCTGGGGTCAACTGGATATTTTGAAGTTGCTGCCAGGTTTAGGCCTTCAGATCTTTCATTGCCAGTGTGCCTGACCAGCCAAGGATGGCCCAGATAAAGTCTGACTGCATTACGTACTTGTATTTTCAACAGACCAACTTGGAAGACATGCTGAATTCTAGTGCATGCAATTTATAAACGCGGAAGATCTCAAAGCAAGGATCTGCAGGGGGCCAGAGTTCTCATGCTCCACCCAAATGGATTCTGGTCTGTGCGTACATCAACCTATAATTCTGGAACCTTAGATAGTCTAAAAACCTACTAAGAGAAACACGGATTTCTTAAGATACCATCTCCCAAACTTTTAGGGAATAAAATAACAGAATAATCTTTAAAATAGTTTTGTTCAAGTAAGGAAGGACCCCCAAACCTCACAGAGCCATGTCTTCCATTCATGCAGTTGAAGGCATCAGCTCTGCAACCAGACTGCCTGGGCTGTGACTTTTAGTAAACCATGCCTCCTTGTCTCGTGGGTAAAATGGGTGTAAAAAGAGTATCCATGTTACTATGTAGAAAAATGGAAAATGTTTATGATATAAGTAAATAAAACAATACAAAATGAAAAAATATGCATTTAAAAATAGCAGTTATTTCAGGTACACGCTCACAGAGTAATGACAAGAATTAAGTGAGATTACACATGCAAAAGTTTGAGAACAATACTTTGCACATATTCTGACAGTTCATATTATGTTTGAGGATATTGAACTGATCAGTTTATCAGAATTTGAATTCAACTCAACAAATATCTTTCCACTTTTGAAACATTGCAAACACAGGTATATTCTCTATTTTTATATTTTAACTGTATTCTCTAATTTTGCTGTACTTATTTTTTTAAAGTATCTTTTTATTGATTTCAGAGAGGAAGGGAGAGGGAGAGGGAGAGGGAAAGACAGAAACATCAATGAGAGAGAATCATTGACCAGCTGCCTCCTGCATGCCCCCACTGGGGATTGAGCCCCCAACCTGGGCATCGATTGACCAGAATCGAACTCGGGACCCTTAGGTCCACAGGCTGACACTGAATCCTCTGAGCAAAACCGGCTAGGGCACTGTACTTATTTTTTAAAGCGTAGCTTAAAAGAAAATATTAGCTAACTAACACGATTATTAGATTAGGTGAGTTTCATGATTAAAAAGACAAATAAGTTGGTTAAAAATATTTCAGACTGGCCCTAACCGGTTTGGATCAGTGGATAGAGCATCAGCCTGGGGACTAGAAGGTCACAGGTTCGATTCCGGCCAAGGGCATGTGAAAATATTATAACTAACACGATTATTAGATTAGGTGAGTTTCATGATTAAAAAGACAAATAAGTTGGTTAAAAATATTTCAGACTGGCCCTAACCGGTTTGGATCAGTGGATAGAGCATCAGCCTGGGGGGAGAAAGGTTCCAGGTTTGATTCCGGTCAAGGGCACGTACCTTGGTTGCGGGCACATCCCCAGTGAGGGGTGTGCAGAAGGCAGCTGATCGATGTTTCTCTCTCATTGATGTTTCTAACTCTCTATCCCTCTCCCTTCCT
>NW_006297890.1:118656-119309 GCF_000327345.1 Myotis davidii
TAAAACAAACAAAAAACAAACAAAAAAATTTTTTTAAGCCTGGAGGACATCATAAAGAAGTATTTTAAAACATGATTTCTCCTGCTTGTCTTGGGCTTCTCATATTTGATTATTTATAGAGAAAATGGTGTTTTCATTTTGAGGCCAGGGTCAGTATGTGACAGACCAGCAAGGGAAACCTCCTTTCTAGTACATTATCCACACACTTAGTTTACATTTGTTAGATTTCTACAAGGACACCCACTTTAGAGTTTAATTCCTGTGTTATGTCAAAATATTGTGAATAAAACTATCCCACACTTGCTGATTTGATAGTGGAGCCATGCAGGAAGAAGATTCATTTTAAAATTTTTTAAATAGGATTTGCAGTTTCTACATCAACATATCAACATTGGTCATTGGGTATAAATCTATAGCGCTTTTGTGCACATCCTTGTTATCTGTGGACACTAAATGTAAAGGGTAGTGAGAAGAAAAGCTTTGATAAAGTCTCTTTAAAAAAATATATTTCTTTATTGATTTCAGAGAGGAAGAGAGAGATAGAAACATCAATGATGAGAGAGAATCATTGATTGGCTGCCTTCTGCACCCCCCCCGCTGGGGATAAAGCCACAACCCAGGCATGTGCCCTTGGCCGGAATCAAACCTGGGAC
>NW_006297890.1:120400-124543 GCF_000327345.1 Myotis davidii
ATAGTTTTAGAATAATTTATATTTTAATTTTGTGGTAAAACTTTAAGTATACTAACTTTCTATAAATGCTTCAAGACCCAGCCATGTTGGTTAATAGGGGAATTTTTAAAGCTACTACTAACTTTTCTAACTCTGAGTAACTTTTCTAAAAGAAAGTTACTACTATCTTTTCCAGAAAGGATGAGGAGGGGAGGAGTTCCAATCCCCCAAGGAATCTGATGTGTGCTTTAGATCCTGCTCTATCATCGCTTCTCGACCTTTTGGCCAAGATCAAGTGTAGATCCTGCTCTATCTAAGGCAGGGGTCCTCAAACTATGGCCCGCAGGCCACATGCAAATACAAATATTGTATTTGTTCCCGTTTTGTTTTTTTACTTCAAGAAAAGATATGTGCAGTGTGCATAGTAATGTGTTCATAGTTTGTTTGTTTTTTTTAAACTATAGTCCGGCTCTCCAACGGTCTGAGGGACAGTGAACTGGCCCCTGTTTAAAAAGTTTGAGGACCCCTGCTCTCAGGCACAGAAGCTGGGTGTTCATGCTTCACAGAGATTCCCAGAAGAGCTCCCGGGTTGAGGAGAGGCCTGGGAATGAAAGCCCAGGCAATGTTGCGTTGTTGGCTCTTTGCTCTTGGGGGGAAGTGGAGTCCTTGGACGGAGGATGCAGGTGCTGGTCATGGAAAGCCCTGCCTAAGGGGTGAGGGGAACTCACAGAAAAAAAGGATTCCAAGGGATCGGGGCCGAGCATTAGCACTGCCTGCTACAGTGCAAATGTCACTTCCTTTTACTCGTTAATGTTTACTCCCAAAAACATTTATTCAGTACCCACTGTGTTTTGGGCGCTGTGTGAGGGGAGGCTGTGAATGACAGATTGGCATGCCCCTTACCCTCATGGCACAATTAAATAGGGAAGGAGCTTTCGGTGGGAAGGAATGGGAAGTAGAAAAAGATGAGTGGGCAAGGGGGCAGGATCCAGGCCTTTTTATGGATCCTCAACTATGCCAGGATGTTTGCATTTGCTGTTTTTAAGTCTATAACTCTCCCATTCAGACATCTCTTTTCCCAGGCTATCTCCTAAGAGACACCTTCTTGACTACCCTAGCTAAATGAAGCATTCCCCTCCCCCCTCCTTTTTTAGAGATTCATGCCAAAACATGTAAAAGCAAATGATATAATGTTTGTGTTTATTTCAAAATAATCCAGTGTGGGGTGGGGAGAGTGGGTAGGGAGAGAGATGAGGGCCTTGGTTTGATCATTGTAGAAGCATAAAGGTGGATATTGACCTTCAAACAACATCGGTTTGAACTCTGGGTGTCCGTTTATATGCAGATATTTGAAATAAATACAGTAAATATATTTTCTCTTATGATTTTCTTAATAGCATTTTTTTCCTCTAGCTTATTTTATTGTAAAGAATACAGTATATGACACATACAGTATATCCCAAAATATGTGTTAACCAATTGTTTATGTTATTGGTTAGGCTTCTGGTCAGTCAATAGTAGCCTATTAGTACAGTGGGCCCTCCCCATCGGTGGGTTTTCAATGGTGGATCAAAAATACCATGTTTGATCTGTAGTTGGTAGAATCCACGGATGTGAAACCCGAGGGCACGAAGGGCTGACTGTAGTTAAGTTTTTGAGGAGTCCAAAGTTACACATGAATTTTTTGACTGCATGGAAAGTTGATGCCCCAGTCCCCTGTTCAAAAATCAATTGTCCTATTTTTTCTACTTTTATATTTGCTTGCAATTTTCCATAATAAAAAGTTTTTAAAATTTATTTTTCACTCTCCATCACATCTTCTTACTTGTTTCACAACATTTTGAATTTAACAGTATATTATTCATTTGTTTGCTCTTTTCATTCCTCTCTCTAGGATTTAAATGTTTGCTGACAGCTAAACCTTCAGCTCCTTCAAGAGTACCAGGCACTCAGTAGGCCTTCAACCAATGTTTATGAAATAAATGTATGAAGAAGTGAGTTGAACATCTCTTGGCCTCACTGGGAACCTGGTGGGAGGTTGACCCTTCAATATTTATAAAAAAGAGTAAAAATGTTGGAGGCAAATTTGTCTAAACTCTTCTGACATTGTCATACTTTACAGCAAGCATGTCAAACTCAAAGGCTAACATGGGCCAAATAAACAAGGTTTAAGTTTATGTGTGCTGCAAAAAAAAAGCTTCAATTTTCATAGAAACATATGTTTATTTCGATAGAGACATGCTGAATTCAAAGGGTAATCGTTAACATAATATAATAGAACATTTTAATAATGTTCTAATAAAATAATATTTTTTCTTGAATATTCACTTACCAGACACTGAATAAGTGCACAAATTAATAATCATAATGCAAATACCATTATTTTTCTTGTCCTCTGAAAGTGAAATATTTCCTGTTGCGCACACCAAACAAGTCAGTACAAGACTAATGATGTGGCAATCGCATGCTAAAATATTCGCTGCTAGTATTAGTGGAGAGAAATGTTGTGCCTGTGCATAAAGTGCATAAGGGACATGAATGCAATACGGTTATAGTAATCAGTCATTAGCGAACGTTGTAGTTTGTTATTAATAATTATATGTAACAGGATATTGTAAAAATTAAGTTAAGAAATTTTTATTAAAATGTTTCTTACATACCGTTATCTTGGCTGGGCCACAAAAATATTCATTGTGGGCCACATGTGGCCCATGGGCTGTGAGTTTGACATGCTTGCTTTACAGTCTCCCACACCATGCTGACTGACTGACTGGTAAAAGCCTGAAACATGGGTGACATGGTTCTGAGGTTCTTGAATAACCCCTGATGTGTCAATCATGTGAGTTGGCACCAGCCCTTACAGTTTTCCTTCAGCTGCCCAGACAGATTCCCAGAGGTGAAAGGGAGACTGGACAGCATTTCTGACTGGCTGGGAATACTCCAGGATATAAAACTCAACAATGACAGCATCTAAAGATGAAGACCCACAGATACATTGGGCATCTTGGATCAAAAGTCCCCTGACTTTCCCAGAATTTGCATGGCTGGAATTGAGTGTGGACATGGCTGGGAAGAGGGCTTAATCCCTAGGTTTGATGTTATTTGGGAGCTGAAGGATAAGGTGGCATGGAATGAGGGTTTTTACATTTATCCTTGGGCTATGGTGAAAGAGGTAGAGTTGGACCATGGAGCCTACATTTGTACCCAGCCTTGTGAACTAGAACAAAGCCCACGCAGACAGCAGCATGGACAGGAGCAGACGGATGGACTCAAGTACTTCTGGGCACAAGCAACACTGCTTTGAGGCCAGATTATGGGGGCAACACCAATGAATGAGGGGGCAGGCCTTCCCTTTGTGCAACCTCACTGTGGCGGAACTTCACAGGATATCTTCCCACTTGGGCATTTAGATGGCTTATGGCTCCTAGAACCAAGTGGACAGTCAAGAGTAAGACTCTAGTCAGATGTCACAAACCTTGGACATCATTGCATCTATGAGTACACGTGGACACCTGTGAGAGTGTTCTAGAAGCACACTGAAGAAAGAGGTAAATTCTGCAGGAGGCCCAGGTCAGATTGTGCAGCATTACCCATGAGATCAGCACTGAGGAAACAGGACTGCTTCAAAGAGGAGAAGGAAATAAACAAGTTTGGTCGGCACACTATGATTTGGTAGCAAACTATAAGGAAGCTCTCCAAAGGGAAGCAGTTCTTTCAGTTTTAAATTTATGGATAAAACAGTCAAGCCCAGAGTTGAGGGGAAGAAATAGCTTTTAACTTATCCCAATACATTTGATTTTGAAGTAGAGAGGTCAGCATTATGGAAACACCCCAACTCTAAATCAGATTTCATCTAAGTTATATGTAGACAAATACTGTGTTACCACAAGCCTACACATCTCATTTCCTTTTCTGTCTAGTCCTTCATTTAACAACCTGAAAATCTATCTTTTTATTGAGTTTGGTTCTATTTTCTTACTTACATACAATAGTGCTACTCTTACCAATTGCCTATTGTCATGGCACATTAGTTAGGTGAATTTGTTGATATCTCTGTGTTTTTTATTCTATCATCCAGTTTAAACAAGTGATTGGGAGCACTCCTGTGATGAAAGAAAAAAGGCTATACTTAAAAAAAAAGAAATAAATTGCTGCCACAGTATA
>NW_006297890.1:124634-158324 GCF_000327345.1 Myotis davidii
CCCAAGACTTGTTGAGAACCTGCAGGGAAAAGAGGTGCTATCAAGGGCAGAAGAAAGAAGAAAGGATGCAAGACAGAGTATGGTCTGCCCTAGGGAGCCTCAACTCTGCTCATTAGCTATTTCTGATAAATAGCCCGGCCCCCAGGCTAACGCAGTGGTGTGAACACGGCAGGAGCCTCTTGCCTTGAGGAGCTTCCAGTCTAGTTGATCAACTGTTGATTTCTGTCCCTGGAAGCCCTGCTGTAAGAGTGTGGAGCAGGGAGTCCAGATGAGGCCTCAGGCAACCAAACCACCTAGGAACCAAATCTGAAGGGAATTTTAGGAGTTGATTGGGGAAGTGATAAGGGGAGAGAAAAGGCTTCCCAACCACTAGGAATAGTGTGGTCACAGATGTCGAGGTGAGAGACAGCGTTTTGTGGGTGTGGAGCCACTAGGCTGGCACTTGGATATCTTGGGAAACAGAAAGTGAAAGAAGGGACGTGGCAGATGATGAGGTAAGGAGTGAGCTGTGGGTATGACACTTTATAGGGCTTGCCCTTCATTCTAGGGCAGAGGATCCAGATCTGGGTTAGAATGGTCACTTTGGAGACTGAGTTGGACTGGGGTGGGGGCAGATCAGACTGGAAGAGGAGAACCGGAGGCCCATGAAGCAAAGACAGAGGCAGAAGGCTGTCCTTCACTAGGAGAAGGGTGTGGCTTGGGCTACCTTTGTACATGGAAGCACAGTCTAGCTCACCATCCATTGATTCAGCAAACATTGAGAATCAAGTATATGCCACATACAGAGATGTGGTCTTGAGATGGCTAAAAGGCTAACCTTCCTATAGCACTTTAAGTTGAACTTGCCCAACATTTGGAGCCTTCCCAAGGAAGCAGAACCAAACTATGTTGTCAACCTGATGCAAGATAACCTCTATTTTGTAAAAACTGCTGTTTAAAATACTCTGCTATTTTTAGACGGTCCCTTGTTCTATAAATTAACGTTGCTTTTAGCTTCTATCTGTTTCTACCCATCCCCATACCAGGTGCCTGTTAGTTACCTACTAAGTTGTGCTGTGCTTAAGGCCTTAGCTCCCTATAAGATAGCCACAAGGCGCACTGCCCCCCTTTCCCCCCATCCTAGCACACAGGGTTTCTTTTATTTTTTTATTTTTATTTTTTTAAAATACTAGAAACTATAAAAAGGGAAAGCTTCCTCCATGCTGGTCCTCGGAATTTGCAACATATTCCTCTGAGCCTGCTGGCGTAATAAAGCAGTGTAACTCCATTTCTCTAAGCGTTGCTTGGTTTTTCTCCAGTCTTCTGTAACAGTCTCTTTCCCAAAGATCTTCCAGGATGTACAGAAATAGATATGTAGACAGATAAATTATGAGCCAATGGGTCCCAGCCATGGTAGGGTGGGCTCAGTGAGCTGTGGGAGCATTGGAGAACTGGCTAGCTCAATGCAGGAAGAAGAGGGGTGTCAGGAGAGCTTCACAAAATAATTAATAACTCAATCCTGAGTAAATGATAGGTCCAGTAAGCAGGCATTTAGAGCTGAAAAAGACCAAGTTCAAAATTATGGGAACATCAGAATGTCTGGTTTGTTCCAAATGTCCAGAGCAAATTAGGCAGGAAAATTTTGAGCTGGGTTCTGAAGGCACAAAAAGAAGAATGTATGTGTGTGTGTGTATGGCAAGCATGTGCTCATATGCTATAGAGCAGTGGTCTCAACTTTCTGGCCCTTTAAATATAGTTCCTCATGTTGTGACCCAACCATAAAATTATTTTCGTTGCTACTTCATTACTATAATGTTGGTACTGTTATGAATCATAATGTAAATATCTGACATGCAGGATGGTCTTAGGCAACCCCTGTAAAAGGGTCGTTCGACCGCCAAAGGGGTTGCGACCCACAGGTTGAGAATCACTGTTATAGACTGTCTCCTGGGCAATTTCCCTGTAAGCTGTTGGTATGAAAACACCTAAATATTCAGACCCTTTTGCAAGATTATGGAGATAAGCTTAACAGCTTTGCAGCTTAGGTAACAACACTGATTGCTAGTCTGCAGGTCTTAAAATATTTATTTTATTAAAGGGAATCTAAACTACTGACCAAAAATTAACCATGGAATTTTGAGTAATCAAAACAAAGTCATCATCTTTTGTTTGTTACAAAAAAAATTACAGAAATGTATTATGAAGGGCCACCATTGTATCCATGGCCGCCTCTGCATGTGAAGACTGAGCTGTGAATTTTTAGAAATTATAATGATATAAATTAATTATAAATTTATGATAAGATTTCAGGTCTCTGAAAATCTATCCAGACAAGATGGAAGTCTCTTATTTACTTTGGGGTTATTTTACTCCTGGATATGTGTATTTTTTATAGATATTAGTTTTACCATTGAAACTTAAGAAACTTTTCACTAGTTCAACTGTTCAATTGATCACTTATAAAGAACAAAAAATGTGTTTTTTTCCTTCCATCCCACTAACCACATTGGTTATTAAAATTTGCTTGTAACAAATGTTATGCATAATATCTTGGTTTTATCCACCCATGGGCAAGCTGTTATTAAATTTTATTGTTATGCATAATGGCCTGCTTGCCTCATAAAATTTATTCACTGAACAGCTGTTGTAGGAGAAAGCTAGTCAGAAGAAACGCTATTCTTCCCACAAAACAATACTACATTTGGGTCATGAATTATTTTTTCCCCAAGGACCAGCAGAAATCAACCCACTTATTATTTGTACGCAATTAAACTTTTGAATATCTACTTTCTTGAATTCACAATAAGGATCAGATTTTCTATTTAGACTATAAGGAGAAGAAATGGCATTTCTGGTCATGTCATCTTTAAGTGAGTGTCCATATGCAGCAATGGGGTAAAAACCTATGATGGTTCCTTCATTGCAAAGAGTACAGAGGCGCCCTGGCTGGTGTGGCTCAGTTTGTTGGGTGTCATCCAGTGAGCTGAAAGGTTGCTGGTTCTATTCCTGATGGGCTCATACCTAGGTTTCCAGCTCAATCCCCAGTAGGGGGCATGCAGGAGGCAGCCAATCGATACTCTCTCTCCCCCCCTCCTCTTCTCCCTCTAAAAAAATGAATTAAAAAAAAGAGTAAGAAGTATTTTTGGCAGCTGCCACACCCATGTCAGATTAGCTTCGGCCCTGTAGCCCAGAAGAGAACTCTACCATTAGAAAAAACAAATGGTCCAAACTATTAGAGACAATATGACTGTAGAAAGAGGAAGATAAATACATGAAAGAGAAAACAAAAAAAAATCAGAATACTCAGAAAAAAATAAAGTACTCCTGTGTTCACAAAACATATTGGTTATAGGTTGATCTAAAAAATTAAGCTAACAGTAAGGACCACTACCTGTGGGAGCTGTTAGCCCAGAAAACATAAAAAGTTGTTGTATAGATTGTTTTGGAACTTCCCATTAATAAAGCCAAACATAGGCTAAAAAAAAAAAAATAAATAAAGCTTAATCTCACCAAGAGCAAAAGCAAAGCTGTGTCAGAATTTTCTTCATTTAGAGAGAAGAGATAGAAAGCCACTGACTGAAGAAATCAATCTAACCAACAAAGAGGAACATCTGTTTAAAAATTTTGTTTCAATACTGGTAACTATTGAGAAAGGGCTGGCTGTGCATTTAGAGGCAGAATCTGGGTAACTAGTGATGGAGGAGGGAATGTGAAATCATTGGGAGTCAGGGGACCTGGGCCCTCTTCTGAGTCAGCAGCTAACTGGGCCTGCCATCTTGCCTTGCCTGCGCCTCCATTTCCTTCTGTAAAATGAGAAGGCTGAGCGAATCCAGGGGTTCTCCAAAATGATCCCCGATGGGCAGAGAAAGGCAGATGGTTTTAGGGACCTGTGTTACTGAGTTAGTCTTCCCTGATGAGTGCCCTGGGTAAGCATGGAGGGCCACCAGTCCCTCATCCTCATGGTGCTCTGAGGTCTGGAGAAATCACGGTTTCCTCCCTTCTCTGACAGCTCCGCGGGTTTGGGTTGAGGGCCAGCTCCAGGAATGCTCTGGTTCTCCAGATAGGCCGGAAGACAGGGCTTCTATCACAGAGGTTCTCAACGTGGGGGGCCTGGGACTAGTAACTTCAGCCTCACCCGGGAGCTGTTAACAATGCATTTCTTGGCCTCTACCCCAGACCTGCGGCTTCAGAACTTCTGGGGTGGGAGCAGCAATCCGGGCTTTCACTACTCATCGGGTGATGCTGGTGCACATTAAAGCCTGAGGACCCTGAACTAGATGATCTCTAAGGCCTCTTCTACCAGCAAAATTCTACTACGACGCTAAAATGACTGAATAACATTCAGAACAGTACCATAAGTTTTTGAGTTCTCTTCCTGCAAGAGTTACTAAATAAGTATGTTATAAATGTTTTCTAAGTCTGCTTTAGCAAGTGGGGACTAAGGCTGGAAGTTAATGTTTACGTAACAGCTTATAGCCAGTTTCTAAGGACGGTGCTATTCACTGACTTCCCGGCTGGCTTCCAGCGGCCAATGGGCAGCAAGCAGCACAGTCCCTGCCCACCCTGTGTTGAGACTGCCTCTATGAGCCTTTCCAACATCAGAGCTCTCACAGTGTTCTTTCATAGGGAATAGAGATAGAATTTGAATTATATAACAGATTTTTAATAAAAAATGAGATACCTGATGTTAAAAATTAAATAACTGCAAGTCAATTAAGCAAAAGCTTTTGAGGGTGATCGCAAAAACTAAGAACAGGCCTATCCCAGTTTTGCCAAACATTGAAGAAAACCACTGCAGAAGGGAGAAAAGAGGGCTGGTCATCAGGCAGAGATACAGCTGAAACTCAGGCAGAGATACCTGCTGGGGATTTGTGAACGTATAACTTTAGCTGGAAACACCCAAATTATTTGGTTGGGGGGATATATCCATGTGCCTGGATGGTAGAGAGTTTTACTCATGCTTTATTTGATTTTTCAGATCATCAGGCACACAATTTAGCTCCTGTTGGAATATCACTTTAAAAAAATAAGAGCACATTTTAAAATTATTTATGCCTTTATGCTTCTCCATTGCAGTACATGGAGGAAAAATAAAGCAAAATAGTCAAGTATAAAAAGGGAAGAAAATATATGTACTTTTTAGAGGTGACTATATAATCATTGTATAGAAAATATCACTTAAATAAAATAAAATATAGAAATAGAAAATTAAAAAAAACCCTATTAAATAAAAGGTTTACTTTTCCAAGATTTTGGTTCAAGAACTCGGACAAATTGATCAAGATAGTCACATGTATACTAGACTTAGCGGGGTGATAACTTTGTAAGGTATATAAATGTCTAATCACTATGTTGTACACCTTGAACTAATATAATATTGTATGTCAACTGTTATTAAAAAATAAATTTAAAAAATGACAGTCCCCCACCCCCAAAAGCCATCAAATAACAAAGGGAAATGTAATTTCTAAGAATTTATTAAAATACATTGGCAGTTCATGTCTTTAGAACAATTTATTTTTAGCTTGTAGATATGTGTTAGCAAACAATGGTATTTTGGCAGAACAGCTGAAAATTAGAGCAATTCCCAAAGTGTGTTAGTGAAACTCTGGTCCTGGGATTTGTGGAATAAAAGGTTTGGAAAACACCACGTGAAGCATTAACCTCTTCGTGGTTTATTTTTTACTTTTAAATATATTTTAATTGATTTCAGAGAGGAAGAGAGAGGGAGAGATAGAAACATCAATGATGAGAGAGAATCATTGATCGGCTGCCTACTGCAAGCCCCCTATTGGGGATTGAGCCAGCAACCCAGGCTTGTGCCCTGACCAGGACCAGGAATCAAACCGTGATCTGGTTCATAGGTCGACACAACTACTGAGCCACACCAGCCAGGCTCTTGGTGATTTACAATGCATTTCAGTGTTAAAGTTTCTGAAAGTTGTCCACATGTAAAGAAACCTGTTTATCTTTTTTAACTCTGTATTTCCCAAGAATATTTGACCCTAGTGTCCTCTTTGCATGCAACACTAACTTTTGTTCTGTTATGCACTCTGAGAAAAGTTGGATTATAATTGCTTTGTTATCCAAAGATTTAACAAATGGGCTAATGGCATAAGCTTGAAATCCACCTTGGCTATTCTCATCAATTCTATCTAAAGGAAGGACTTTATATTCCAAACCTAGATGCTCCACAAACCATCTAGGTTTGAACAAAATTCCCTCTGGTGCCTTTGTTAATGTTCATGTAAATTGGTTTGGATAAGATTTACTGATTTAAGATGAATCCTGGAGAGGAACCTTTGAGAATTCACAAATACATCTGCGTTACCATTAAGTGTGCACAAAGGTACTATTTCTCCTTTGCTATTAGGTGAAATGTCATTGTTAAAAGGGCATGATGGTGTCTGATGGTATTTTCATTATTACCACCTGAGGTAGCACCTTTTACATAAAAAAAAAGAAGAGGTCGGAATGGGATAGAATTCAATGGAAAGCAGCATACCTGCTAGAGAAAAACCCTTAAGAAAGGAAAACTAAAAGATAGTTCACTGTACTGGCATGTGGGGATTTGATAGAGGTCCATGTGTGTCTATTTTAAATCCTATAACTTTTAAACTTGATCTGTGATGAATGTGCATATTTTTAGCTTCAAAATAATACTCTATTATTTTCTATTGCACGTACCCTAGGAAATAATTGCTAAACAGAGGGCAAACAAGTGGCCACTAAGGCTTTCATTTTGTTTTTAAAACCCTTAATGTTAACAAAACCAAGAAACACACATTTTCATATATCTAAGATTTAAATTAAGAATTTTTTTTTGTGCCCTAACCGGTTTGGCTCAATGGATAGAGCGTCGGCCTGTGGACTCAAGGCTCCTGGGTTCGATTCCTGTCAAGCGCATGTACCTTAGTTGCGGGCACATCCTCAGTAGGGGGTGTGTAGGAGGCAGCTGATCGATGTTTCTCTCTCATCGATGTTTCTAACTCTCAATCCCTCTCCCTTCCTTTCTGTAAATATCAATAAATAATATATAAAAAAAAGAAAAGAATTTTTTTGCGTGTATTTAGAAGCAAATTTACATTTGTTCCTCTTTTTTCCTTAGTTTCTGTTACCACAACATTTTTTTTTAAACCTTAGAAATATTGGCTAAATTAATTTGCACCTATAGATCCGTTGCTTTAAAGGCAAGTTACTCAAAGATGTTGATTTGGCTATATCCAAAGTTCCAAGCAAACAACCAAACCAAAAACTCAGTTTTCTTAACACAAAATACAGTTATTGTAAATTGTGATCAAATCTTACAATTAAAAGCCCGGATTATAAAACAAATCAATTTTGTTTTAGAACTTTTTAATGACAAGGTTGCATTGAAGCATGCCAGTATAAAATGAAAGCATGTAAAATTATTGTCTGGGAAATAAATTTATTTAAAACATGATATAATCATATGCTACTGTCTTTTCCCTTGATTTCCACTATGTGTGTAGAAAAGTAATATAGTACAGTGACTTGATATTTCTGAAAATGGATGACACTATTTTTGCTTGTTATAGCCATTGTTACTAACACTATCACCACTGCATATGTAGTCTTCGTGACAAACACCTTCTCTAGGAGGGAAGAGAATCAATAAACTGATGGATACAGATGTCTATAAATTGCCTGAAGTAAAACAATAAAATTATGTTAAATAAACCCAGGAAATGTAGTGAAAATTGCATTTCATTTCAGAAAAAATTTAAAACAATCCTATAATTTTCTAAACATTTTTTAAAGCATTTCTCTCTCATGAACTTTGTCACCTAGTATTCAAATAGTAGTCATGGAATACATTATAAAATAGGTTATTTCAAGTAGAGATGATTTCAAATATAAATTTGGGTTAATGTGCTATACATTAATTTAAAAGAACTGAAAAAGGATGAAATTGGCAGTAAAATAAGGGTTTCACCCAGGGAATTCAATTCATCATTAAGAGAGTCATTCCACAGCCTACTTTACTTTGTTAAAAAATCATTTTTAGCCCTAACCAGTTTGGCTCAGTGTATAGAGCGTCAGCCTGCGGACTGAAAGGTCCCAGGTTCGATTCCGGCTAAGCGCATGTACCTCCAGTAGGAGGTATGCAGGAGGCAGCTGATCGATGTTTCTCTCTCATTGATGTTTCTAACTCCCTATCCCTCTCCCTTCCTCTCTGTAAAAAATCAATAAAATGTATTTAAAAAAATCATTTTTATAAGCAAATAAGGATACCAACAGGACATTCAAATAATAGTGGTAAGGAGATTACTTTTATTAATTGGGGTCTGAGAGGACTCATACTGAAGTTCCCTCCTCTGTTCTTCAATGGTTAAATTTTCCATATGAGCACTGCACAAAACAGTGAAACACTGCACTGTGAGAACAGATATGTGGTCAGTCCTTGCTTTCACCCAAAGGCCTCTCCATTCCCTTTTATTAGAAGGTTGAAAAGCATCTATTTGGGTCCTTTCTTGAAGGGTTATAACCGAAGGTATTCTAACTTTCAAGAAATAACTTCTTCTGGTGTCCCTTGTATCTTAATAGACAATGTTAGGACCTTCCACCATACGGAGGTTCATAATGATACCGCATGCTCCCCAATAGACTAACCTCAGCCAGCATTTAATGGCAATCTCCCATTCTTTAAAGGGGAAAAGGTATTTGCTAGAGACATAATGGAATTATAGAAAGTATACTATCAGCTCTGTTTGTATCTTTGAAGATGGAAAGACAGACCATAAAATAAAGATGATAAATACCTTCTCATGGAGACAGCAACTGTGGAGAGAGAGGCAGGGCTTCCCACTGGGTGACCCAGGTTCTGAGAGATGAGTGTTAGTCCCAGTGACTTCCTGTTCCCACAGCAGGTTGTGCTCCAAGTGGGCCCAATCTGCCACAAGGCCTCTCAGTACAACCGGTCCCGGGCAGCTCATGCTCCAGCTGGTACACAGCTTCTCTGAACAGTTGATGCTTAGACTGTTTCTGCCCCACATTTAAGGCTGATGCCAGGAGCCCAATAAAGGGGAGGGGCAGGAGGAACACAGCATGAACTATTACAATCATCTCCCTACTGGCCTGGGGGGTATATATTCCAAGCCCTCTTTGTGCTGAAAACAGACAGGGAGTCCACCATCTACCTAAGTGTTATGCACAGGATAAGTGCTCATTCTTGCTCTTTTGCATTATTCTCAGAAAGTTAAAGAAGGGATTGTAGATAAAACAAGGAGGAACTCTGACCTAAGCACAACCATTAGGAAGATAAAGCGACATTTCGCCTTGTAGCCTTGTCCCTGAGCTATTGGCAGAGTGACTGTCCTAAAACATTTGCTGATCTCACGCTCTCACTTAAAATCTTTGCTTATTCTCCCTTGAACACAAGGTAACATCTTACCTCTTTGCAGTGACGCAAAAGAGCATTCACAATCTGGCCCAAATGTACAATTCCAGCCTCATCTTCACTCTGTCTCAGGTATCAGAGTAGGACTAGAGGCTCTGGAGTCCTGTTGCCTGGGTTCTAAACAAGGTTTCCGTCTACCCCACCCATCACCTTGACTGCGTTACAGGTGGGTCCCACTGACAGCGGACTCGGCCAGTTCGGCTGGCAGGACCCCTGAAGGAAGGCGGTGGAAGCAAGAGAGAGAAGAGGAGACGCTAAGAGTGACAGGTTGCCATGTTAAAAACCTTATAAATAATCCCAGTTCTGTGCAGAGGGGGGACAGCAAGACAAAGGCTCTGAGGTAGAAACAAGCAATGATGTTTATAAGGCCCAGGCTTGAAAAACATTTGTAATTATTTCAATATTGGTTATTTTAATTTGTACCCAGTACACATGGCAGATTTTTTTTTAACATTGGTAAATAATCCCAAATCAGCTGTAGACTCCAACAGACTCTTCAGCTTCAACTCGGACATTTGTATAGACTTCAGCACAATCACCGCTATCAGCACACTTGGAGTTGCAGTGTATTTCCTTAAAACTTTTAAAAACTTTATAAGGTTTTTAGCATGGCAATCCGTCACTGTGATTGCAAAAAGGAAACAGCCCAACCATGGTGTCTGGTTCAAGCCCTGGAGCCCTTGATCCAAACCAATTGCAAGCATTTCTAATGATGGAGTAGCTATTATTTTATGAGCCACAACAATAAAATTCCTTTCTTCATATGTTAGTGGAACAAACCAGAACTACTGGGGACAGTTTGGATTTATCCCCCACTCCCTGACCTCTAACTGGGCAGTGCTTTAGATTATTGAATGAGCCTTTGGATCAAAGATCTTTGCACCCCTTACATTTGAATTTTTTGTTATTGACCATCCATTTTAAGACATCTGTCCGGGGGCAGGGGGAGGGGGCTTTAGTAATATTAAAATGAAGCATTTGGGGAGAAGATAGAATTAAATTATGCTGCCCTTGCAGGAAAGGGTGAGTGAAAATAGCAAAAGTTGAAGATGCATTTCCAGGTGGTCTCATGCCACAGGAATAATGAGAGGTAGGCAACTGACAAATGAAGAACTGCAGCTCAGAGAAGTTGTCCAGGTTCTTACAGGCGCAGAAAGCCCCGACTACAGATGCTTCTTGATTTACAATGGAATGACATCATCAATTGAAAATATTGTAAGTCAGAGCACCACTTCATTCTCCCAGCCTCCCCACGAGTGTGGCTCTGTCCTGAACTCCAGCCTGTCCTGCAGGGCCCGCGTGGTGTCTGTCTAGTGACTTCCTGGGGGTGGGGCTGTCTCCTCTGCTGGGATCTGCAGCTGAGGTCTGTCCCTGCACCTTGGTTTCTCGGATCCTTCCACCCTGAGGCTCAGAGCTGGTGTTGCCCCCATGGCTACAGCACAACTTGCACTCTTCGCCTCCACCCGACACAGGCCCAGAGGGCTATGCTTTCTGGGTTGTGTGTTTCAGTATCTTCGTGTCCTGAAAGGCAGTGACACTTTTCTCAGCTGTCTTTGGCCTTGCTCTAAGAGCGCCTCTCCCTCTTCTTACCTGCTGCTTATAATCTGGTGTGACTTTTGCAACCAGACACAAATCTAATGGGACCTGGGTGAGAGATGAAGTGTCTTTTCTGTCCTCTAAGTAATGTGAATGGATATTTTGATAAATATTTTACAATTTCATCATTACTTGTTGTTGCTATATTATTATTTGCTTGTCTTTCAGTTTTCAACTGCTTCAAAGAGGTAAGTTGCTGACCAGATGAGTTTTTGTTAGGGGAATAGTTATCCCGGTTGTGAGGGAAAAGTTTTGTTTCTTTTACATTTCATCTGAAATGATGTAGCACAGGAGAATTCTTAAAGATATAAACAGTTTCTAGAAGAGTTTGTATAACTTTACTAAAGACATAAATTGGGTTAATAAACAAATCAGGAATCTAATCAAGTGATTATGAGACTTCATTTCATAATTAGGTCATTTTTCTGTTTAAATTAGAACAGGGGCATGGTCCCTTGCAATCATGCAAATACCCTGAGGAAGAAAAACAACTATGCATACAAATTAGTCTTTTGCAATCCATAACAAAAGGCTTTATTGGCATTCTCTGGAAAATAGCATTGGATGGGTTGGTGAGTGGTGACTTAAGCTGAAACCTCAGTGTCTAGGGAGGAGAAAGTGAGAGCCCACCAAGTTTATAGAAGTGAGAAAAGAGAGACTGGACTGACTGCTGATCACATCTTTCCTACATCACATACATGCTGGGGGCTCTTCCCCGGGTAGATATCCCTCATCTGGGGGATGAGGTAATGGAAGGGCATATGACTCTCCCCCGAAATGTCCTGTGGCAACTTCCACAGGGGACCGCTGGAGAAACCAATGGTCTGAGTATGAGCAGAATCTTTGATGAACATGGTACCATGAAGCAGGACTTGGGGATCTGCTTTGAAACCTGTCTCACATTATTAAATATTACAGTGAAGGGAGCACAAAAAGGGAAGACCTCTGAGAGCAAAAGGGTAAGAGGCAGTACTTCTGAAACTTTTCATAGTTTTGCCTCTGTACAGATAGTTATCACAGAAAGAGATAAATGTTGACATGAGAGCAAAAAATAGTTACACAAATGAGGATTCAATTTACAATTATTATTATTTTTTGCTCTCATCTAGCACTCTTATACTTACAATGTTCTCATTTATGATAGTTTAAACATCTCCTACAAGTTGCAATACAAGCAGTGCTGAACTGAGAATAAAGGTGTGAAACATAGCACCCCCTCCCCAGTCGACTAGTAGAGTGGTATATAACAACAATACTGGAGATACAAACAGATTCCTGCAAAATATGACTTTGTGCATGTGATAATATTTACCATATAACATAGATGTCAGATGCTTAACATCTCACATACTCCCATAGAACTGTGATACATAGATCTTACTATGCTTAAAGTTCAATAACTTGACCAAGGGGCATGGACACAGCTCTAATGAGAACCTGGTCTCACTCACTGCAGGGATGATGCTGCCTTCTTAGAGCATAACAAATAAAAGACAACTTTGTAGGCTAGCTTACACAGCCCAAATTAAATGAAGCCATGAAAATATCCAGTGAGAGTATCTACACTCCTCCTGTGAATAATATGGCCATTTTTTCTGAGTTATCTATATTTCTTCAATTGGGTTGGGATGAATAGATCATTTCTAAATAAAACAGGAGAGCATAAAAAATGAAATGAATGGGCTCAATCCCAGTTGAAGCAAGAAGAGTAAAATACTTTTCCCTGCTTGAAAGAAAACGATTCATCTATTCGAGGTTCTATAAATGCCCTCTTTCAGAAAGTCATACCGCTCTGTCTAGAAGGGCATTTTACCTCTAAATGACGAGAGCTTTCATTTTGAGGAAGAACATCCTCTCACTCACTGACCCAAGTGAAGGGCAGCTCTGAAAACCAGTGGAGTCAGTGTTGGTGATGTGTGTGTGTGTGTGTGTGTGAAAAGAGAGAAGAAACTAGCTCTGGATTTCATTTTGTTTGAAGAAAATTAAAGAAAGAAAAAGAACAATAGTAATCATGTGGGAAATAGCAGAGCTTGTAAGCTATCTGGCTCCACTGTAGGATTATGGGAACTGGGCAGAATTTTACCTGAAAGCATTTAATAATGGGTCATGCACAAAAGAAAAATAACCAATTTATGTGTGTTCCTAGACATCTAATTTAGGAGGGTTGGAACTTAAGGAAAAGAGCTGGAATGATACTGAGAGAAAGCAGAAGAGAGGTGAAGAGGGAGGGTAGTTTGGGGACAAAAGAGGAAAGTGGGTGCCTAAGTGGCTACATGGACTTTCAAAAGTGCAATAGTGACTACAGAGCCAAGAGTGTGAAAGCAGGGGAGTGACTGCTGGAGGAAGAGCAGGGTATCAAAGGCCATGTTCACTCCAGGAGAGATTCTAGGAGCTGTGATTTCCATATGAAAGTCTGTGGTTCCAGCTCTCACGTTGGCTGACCTCCAGACAAATTGCAAGGGTGTGCTGTATATTTTCATGCAGTGATGCACTGCACCTAAAACTCAGCTTATTCATAAGGAGCTCAGTTCCTCTTCCCAGAGCCTCTTCTCCTCAATTCCTGGCTCATTCTTCCTGCGTCCTCTCTCCTCACCAAGATTCAATCAATGACTAAATCTTGTCATTTTGACTTTGAAAGTCCGCCCACTTCTCCTTTCCACTGCTGTTGGCTTAGTGAAGGACCCCATCTTCCCTCATTTGGACGATCGCAAGAGCCTCCTCCTGAAACTGCCCTTAGCATGTTCCATGTTTTAATTTCTCCCACAGGAGAAAATCTTGAATAACCACATAACGCAGTCACAATATGAACATTAGCCATTTCTGTGCTCACATTAATTGCCTAGAATGACTTCAGTCTTTCAAATGATCAAAAATAATCCAATAAGCATCTCACATTGGTCCTCTGAAAATGTGAAGAGTTCTTGCCACTTTTTGAAAGACCCAGGCTGCAAGGATGATACCCATGTTCCCTCGGGTAAATGTCACAATGCTGGAGAAAGAAGGGGTCTTACATATGAACTATGGACGCGCTCATTTTTCAGAAACAGACACTGAGGCTCAGTGATGGCACCAGATGTGCAGGGCAGGGTGAGAGGCAGAGGCAGGGCCTGCGTGAGCACTGTCTGCTCATGCTTTGGGTTCATGCTCTTCCATGCCACACCATACCATGTCGTGCCACTTCCCACTGCGTCATACCACCCCATGGCACGTTATGCCACCAACATAAACTGATCATTGCTCGAGTTCCAGGAAGGCTGGCTGGTACAGAGGATGGGTTGGGTGGCTTCTCAGGGAAGCAAGGAATCCGGGAAGAAGGTCAAGAGCTATTATATCCTCCTTGTAATCAGGATGGTGGCAATGAGGGCAGAGAGAAGGGAATGAATTTAAAAAAGAAAATATGACCACTCACTCTTCCAACACTTTGTTTGTTTTCTAGCACTCAGTGTTAGCCTCACTATTCTGTCCTGTGTAAGGTTCAAGCAGCACTGTAGTCCAGAAAAAAAGGTTTCTGTCCTATGGTGGGACTCCAACAGCACATTTCCATAGCTCATGGCACTGAACAGGTCAGTAGTGGAGTCTTGTACGATACCGTTAGGCAAACTAATTACCAACTTGCCATATTCTCTAAAAGGGCACAATGGAGTTAACAATACAAGGTGCAATTTATAGAGGGCGAATGGCAGAAACTGTGCTAAGTGGTGGGTTTTTTTGTGTGTTTTTTTTTGCCTTCAAATGAAAATGCCTTAAGAGGTAAGTACTATCACGGACCCATATTACAGATGAGGAAAGGGAGGCTCAGAGAGTTTAAGCAGCTTGCCCAAAGTCACACAGCTAGTGAGTGGCGGAGTAGGATGTAAATTCAGTAGAATCATGATGCTCTACTATCTACTGAAAGGGACAGGGATAGACTTTGAGGTGGGGGGAGAGAAGCTACAAAACAACCTGCTTCCCAACCAATATATTACTCTCTCAGCTGAAGTGTCTTGGGAGTGAAAGCCGCCCTGAATACTTAGACAAAGGACAGTTCGGGATATGTCTCTCGGGATTAAGTTTCTCCTTTAAGACTGTTTCTTCTGGGGGGTGGGGGGGGGGCTGTGTTACATTTTTTCTCTTTCATTCCCTCCCAGGGAGTTTTTATATTCGCACAGTTAAACAGGAACCCTGAATATTTGAAAGAATGAAGGAGGAAGGAGGCCTTGTCCAGAGAGCTCATCAATCCCTCCATCCAGACGAAGGGAAAGGGGGCAGGGTAGAAGTCTCTAGAAAGAGCACCATTAGGCTGGCTGATGAGGGGGCTGGGGGGATCCCACTGGAAGGCCCCGAAGGCTGGGGGATGCCAAGGGCACCAAAGGCTCAGGGCACAGCCTGCATGAAGGTTGAATTTCCCCACCCTGAGCTCATCCCCTGAGTGAGAGCTGGAGAGTAAATGAAAATAGTCATCCCCAGGAGAAAAATGCTTATTCACTTAATGGCTGAAACAAATGCCATCTCTGTTGTGATAACAAAAGGTTTAAAGTGCATCACTGTCGGTTCCCAGTGCCCTCGTGGTCTAGCTCCTGGGTCATATGGTGCAACAGTCCATGTAATCCCCTGAACGGAAAGAAATTAGGCTCCAAGTGCCAAATGGACGCTCACAACATTATATCTGGTAAAACAAGCATATTCTTTCTCCCCTCTCCGTCCCAAACCTCCCCAAATGTTAGAGAAATAGAGAGAAATTCCAGTCATTTCTCATTACTGTGAAGGTCAGCCTGGCTGGGAAAATTGTTTCTGCTTTACAATTCCCCAAACTGTAGAAAGCAGTTAGACTTCTGGACAAAAACTAATGTTGCATTCAAAGGGAAAAGAGGCTGAGGCGGCATTGCTGCAGTAATAAGAGAATTTTTTACTCTTTCCACTTCCCTGTGAACCTAATCAACTGTGACATGAGAAAATATACTGGGCTCACCCAGCCAGAATCGGACTGCCACCTGAAAATGTCCTTAATATTCCACTGTTTGGGACTTTACAATGATCCTTCCGACATCAATTTTGTGCATGTACATCAAAATGCCATTAGAAATGCCCACACACTCCCTTGTTCACGGGCCTGCCCTGGGCCTCCAATCGGAGTCTCCCGGCAAAGATTCCCCGGGATTGACGAATGGTTCCTTTCTGTTACTCATGTGAAAACATTTGCTTATATGGAAAGTTGTATCTTACCTCTAAGGATCTCTAGGTTGACCTCTATAAAATAACTCTAGAAAATCATGGGGACACTAAGAAATGAGGGGATTTAAGAATCTACCCTAAACCCTTGATGAATAAATATTCATTGAGTTATTGAGTTCCAAAGCTTCCCTGCAGACCCAGAGAGTGGTCAGCATCCCACTGTAGGTTGGAGCTCAAAAAAAAGTGAACCCACGTGTGTTTGTACAGGGGTTGTCACACAACACCTAGCAGCTGTCAGACACTGCTGCATGGGCCAGTGTCGGTGGACAGGCACATGACTGCTCTTCACCCTATTCTCCTCCATGTCACACATGCATGCGTGTTTCCTGGGCTCATACACAGACACATATACATGCATAAATAATGTGCGACTGTTTTGACAAGTGCTTGGCATATACAATGAAATTCGTGATGACATTTTATTATTTTGTCAGTTATGTGGAATTGAACAAATCTGTTGTGACTCTTCACAATGGCATTATCTTCTGTTCCCTTTGCCCTAATATTTACAGGAAGTATTACAAATGTTTGACATATAAATTCAGCATTTGACTGACTTTAATAACCATGTGATCAATAAGAAGTGATATTTTTATAGTCCAAGTTCAATATTTAAAGGGTCATGGATAGCAAATCTTCATCAAGGCAATAAGGCTAGATAATTTTATTTTTCAGAAGCCATTATTTCATTTCTTTTTTTAAAAAATCTTCTATTTGAAATGAATAGAATTAAGAGTTAAGATCTAAAAACATTGGCCACATTACAAAGGTGTGGGCATTATAGGGGCACAGCTATACAGATACGTAAGCTTTAACAGTGGTTTGATGTGGGCATACGGAGAAGAAATTCAACAGGATGAGCAGAGATAGAAATTGGATAAAAAAATCAATGAATGTAAGTCTGGGAGCTTATTCTTTATTCAATAAGAGCACCATTTCCTACCTCTTTGTAAAATTATTGCGTCTCTAGTAAACTTACAGTTAGCTAAGACTAGGTAGGCAAGTCTGCCTTTCTGAATAATTTCTGAAGGTAAGTACCAACATTCTTCCATATCCCTTTCTCCCCAGCCCTGGCTCCTCTGGGTTTATAGGGTCTTCAGAGTAAATGGAACAGGAATAATCCGGATGGCTGGGCTACAACATAAGACCAGGACTTTTGGTGTTTGGAATACAAGAGCATGTCCCGCATTTGAGTTGTTCGTAGGGCCAATTTTATTTGCATTTTAAAAGGGAGCAAACAGGCATGGAAGGGCTAAACGAAGTGCCTAAGATCATGCAGCTACTAGGCAAGGCAGTCAGAACTCTAACCCATGCAGTTAGGCTGTAGCTTCCTCTCCTAACTGTCCACTGTACTTATTTTTAAGGGCATAACTATTATTATGATCATTAAAATATCCCTCTTTATCAAGGGTTGGCAAGCTACCGTTCACAGGCCGAATCTGCCCCTCAGCTTGTTTCTTTAAGGCCCATGAGCTAACATTTGCAATGTATTTGTTCTGAATCCCAGTTAAGTAAAATGTTATTCCCCTGTGATAGCTGGTGTTATGTGTCAGCCTGTCTAGATTATGTGCGCACACACATTATTCTGGATGTTTCTATGTTTATAGGTGAGATTTACATTTCATTTAAATGGGTGGACTTAGAGTGAACAAGACTGCTCTCTTTCAATCAAGTAAAGGCCTGAATAGAACAAAAGGCTGACCCTCCCCTAAGGAAGAGGGAATTCTCTTGCCTGTAGGCCTTGAACTCTAACAGGGGAATTGGCTCTTCCAATTTTGGACTTGTTGTCTTCCATAATCACATGGGCCAATTCCATAAAAGAAGTATTTTTTTATATATATTTAATGTTTATTATATGTGCCTTTATATGTAAGAAATGTATTTATTATAAATCTTCATATATAATATATAAAATACCCCCCAAAGAATTTAACTCTTCTCATGAGTTACCTGTATTACAAAAAGTTTTACTCAGTTACTATTATTATATTTTTAATTTCATCAATAAAAAATGTATGGAAATTTAGTTTCGTTTGTTATATAAATACAAAAAGAATGTCTTCAATTTTGCCCCTCAACACACAATGTCTAAAATATTTACTATTCGGCCCTTTATATGAAATCTTTGCCATCTCTGGCACTCTAGCAATGAGCCTGTGGTTGGAGACCTGAACTAGTTAGAACTAGTGGATCAATGGTTCACATTGATTGAATGATTGGCAGAAGGTGACCACAGGTTTTAGGGAAGCCACAGAACTGGCTCAAGGGTAAAACCTGTACAGGTGACATGGTAACTGGTGAACTGCTTTTGAGTAGAGCAGTGAAGGTTGAAGGGCAGGGCTTTATACTCTGTGACTTGGTTATTCTCAGGCTGAACTTTGAGAATCCCTCTCCAGAGTCCGGCTTCTTTGCAACAGGAACATCTTTGGACCTACCTAATTTCTTCACCCACTGCACAGGCCCATACTCTGCCAAGGAGAGTTCTATCACCTTTGTCTTTCTGAAAATTCATGTCATTTATGACAAAGAGACAGTATTAGTCAGGATTCTACAGAAAAGTGGTCCTAATAGTTCGTGTGTGTGTGTGTGTGTGTGTGTGTGTTTCTTATAGAAATAGAGAGACATTTATTTTAAGGGATTGGTTCAGGAGAATACAGAAGCTGGCAAGTCCAAAATGTACAGGTTAGGTCAGCAGGCTGGAGATAGAGAGGAGCTAATATTGAAGTTCAAGTTTGAAGGCTGTCTGCTAAAGAATTCCCTCTTGCTCAGGGGAAGTCAGCCTTTTGTTTTATTTAGGCCTTCAACTGATCAGATGCGGCCCACCCACATTATGGAGGGCAATCTGATTTACTAAAATTCCACTGATTTAAGTGTAAATATCATTAAAAAATACTTTCACAGAAACACCCACTATAATATTTGGCCACATATCTGGACATGACGCCCAGTCAAGTAGACCCATACATTAATCATCACAGAGACTAATTTAAGTGGGAGGGTGAGTAATGGGAAAAAGGACATTTGACCAAGGCAATGGTACAATCTGCAGCAAAATAGAGATATACAACTGATAACTGCTGCTGATGCAGGTACCCAGGAGCAAGCTTACTGTATCCTCTGGCTCTTCTTGCCCTTCTAAATTCTGCTCTGCGGAAGGTCCACTGCCTTTGCAGATCCCTCACAGACATTCCAGCCTTCATCTGACACCTCTTTGGATCTCGGAGAGCCCTTGCTATCTGCCCACACAGTCTGATCCTTCATTACATTCCCTTTACATAGCACGTGATTCTTGCCTTCTGGGAACATCTTTATAATCTATACAGACAAAATATGGCCCAGAGTCCTCAGGAAGCAGCAATTATGTTCTCTTTCATATACATCGGGGAAATTCACACCCTGTGACTGTCCATCTCACCAATCTGTCAAATCTGTGATATGTCTACTTCACCAGGATATTGGAGGATAATATAAGATAATGTTTGTGAAAGTACTTTGTAAACCACAAGGAATGATACAAATAGAAGATTTTTATTACTGTGATACTGTGGTTAAGAACACAGGGGATGGGAGTAAAATGCTTTTAAATTATTTTCATTTTAGAAGTTTTATAGTTATAGCACTAAAAGGTTTAACCCTTAGCTTTTCTGGGAAAACTCAGCTATCAACAGAAACTTATTTCTTTGAGGGTAATGGATATCAAAGATGTTCCTGTGCTATCCTGATATTCTTCTATTAGGTGTTTTGAAAAGCACATGCCTTCTCATATTTAACAATTATGTTTGTTTTCATGTAATGGGTGCCTATTAGATAAATAGCTTCCCAGCTTTATTATACACTTGAATGTTTTAATTTAAAATTAAAGATTACAATTTAAACACATCAGAATTTTCTGATTAATCAACATATTTCTTTATTTTTTGATAAATGATTTAAGTGTTTGGCATGAGTGGCCCAAAAACCTCCTTGTGATCCTCAAAATATTGGCCCTCTCCTAGTCTCCACCTCTATCTTTGGGAGTGAAAATAAGTCCCAAAACTTGGTACTTCTGAAAAAATCCTCACTCCTGTGTCCTCTGGGCTCTTAAAACTCCCTTCATAGCCTGTGTTGGAGGCCACTAGGAGTAAGTAAGTCTTCTATCCTATATCCTTATTTGTGTTTTTCACCCCCACAGAAATCTGGCTCTCCCTTGAGCTTATGGCTTCCCCGAAGACTTTAGAGATGGAGGCTGCTGTCTCCTATTCCTGGAGTCTCTGGGCCTGGAGGCAGGGTAGTGTCCTGCTTGCTTCTCATTTGTGCTCTCAGGCCATGCACCCTCCAATCTCCTTAAAACCCCAGCGTTGAAGCTCATGTCCTCAGAGTATACCACTTGCTACCTACTATAGCAACAATCTATAGGTCTCTAAGTATTACTCCACTTCATGCCTTGAAGTTTTTGCTCCTGACTCTCTGTTACTCTCTGTGGAATCAAAACTGCTGTGTGTGTGAGTGTGTGTATATGTGTGTGTGTGAGTGTGTGTGTATGTGTGCACACATACAATTTTTGTATTCATTCTTCTGATACCCTGGCCTCTTAGTTGTTCGACTTGCTGCTCTCTAATGAGCATGTCTTTCTCCTTATCTCAGCCATCTCTCTGAAGGTCACACTCTGGTGTTGTCCAATAACCACACCCCTTTCATCACCTCAGTTACAAGCATCCTACTCTCTGGCCTCTCCTACCTATGTTTCTAGCTCATTCCCTCTAGTACTTCAAACTCCAACAGTTCTTTTATCTCACTGGAATCCATAATCCATAAATGCTACCACCACCTTTCTACTATCCTCACCTCCCTGTCTTGAGTCCTTTTTTCCTTACTCAGCTTAGATTTCATGGTCCAACTTTCTTTTTCCTCTGTGCCTACACCCACACAGATGAACTTGGCTGGAGAAAACCTCATACTGTGCTTAGTTGCCTCACTTTAAATACAGAACCACTAACCTCATGTAGACAGACCTTTGTTACCACCTAGCAAGCCTATGACATCTCCCAGGTCAGTTCACTCTCCCCCTCTCTAGAAAGACCATTTTACATCTTCTCATTTCTCTTCAGACCTCCAGTACCTCCTTGCCTATTATTGCTCTCAGCTGTTGACCTTCATCCTTAGTTCACTGAGAAAGAAGAATGGATCAGAAAAGGACTTCTAGATCATTTCATTGCTGTAAATACCCATACACAACATCTACGTTTGTGTTTCGTCTACGTATGTTTTGTTCTGATAGGTGAGCACATTGAGCTCCTTTCTAAAGAAAACCCCCTACTAGTGCAATAGATTCTGGGCCTGGCCTATTCAAGAATACCCTGGACTTATTAAATCAAATTTCCCTTATCCACAGCAGCTCTATGAACTGCACATAAATACAAAGTTTCAGTTTTTATCTTATAAAACAAAGCAAAACAAAATCTTCTCGTAACCCCATATCTTTCCAGCTACCTCACTTTTGCCTCCATTCACAGCAAAATACCTGGAAAGACTCTTCCTTCCTTCCTTCCTTCCTTCCTTCCTTCCTTCCTTCCTTCCTCCCTCCCTCCCTCCCTCCCTCCCTTCCTTCCTTCCTTTCTTCCTTTTTTTTTTCCCGACTACTAGATAGCTTTGGAAATTAGCTTTTGCTGCAGATTTGAAAATGTTTCTTAATGAATTCAACTTACAATTACAAGACAGAACCATGCTTATATGTGGAACTTATACTATAATAAGTCATTTAGTCAACTAATGTTATTTCCTGAATCATTAGTAATGCCAAGTTATTCTATTCATTTCTTGTGTTGTCAAATGTTAAAACAAGATCTGCATCCTACAGGTATTTGGAATAGGTACATTTTCCAAAATCAAACTGTAACTACATCAGCATTTTTCACATCTTAATAAAAGATAAAAAAGGAAATTTCCTTATTTCAAAATCCATTTAGGTTCCCAATTGAGAAGCTGCCACATAAACTTTCAATTGGAAATGATGACTTTGCAATGCAATGACATAATAAAAGACAAATATCAAGGGAAGAATCCAAAATAATACTAACTGCCTTCTAAGGAACAATATGTGCAATTAAGACTTGTCTATTCTTGATGTCTCCAATGCTTCTTTCGTATCTTTTTTTGAATTCATTTTAAGCACTCTAATTCATCAACACCACTTCACTGAAGCTCTTCTCAAGGCCACTACTTACCTCCTGGTGCTCCAATGTTAATGCTCAGCCCCACTCTTACCTCACCTACCAAAAGTTGTCACAGTTGATCATTTTCTCCTTAAAGCACCTGACTTACTGTGGCTTCCAGATGCCCCCCTTTCCTACTTCACTGGCCCCTCTTCTTAGTCTCCTTGGCCAATTTCTCTTCCTCCACAGGAATTCTTTTTTTGTTTTGTTTCATTAATCCTCACTCAAGGATATTTTCCCCATTGATTTTTTACAGAGAGTAGAAAGGAGGGAGGGAGAAAGAGAGAAAAAGAGAAAGAAAGAAGAAGAGAGAGGGAAACATAGACGTGAGAGATACGCATTGATTGGTTGCCACCCTTATGCGCCCCAACTGGGGCTGGGATTGAATCTGCAACCCAGATACATGCCCTTGATTGGGAATAGAATCCTTGACCCTTCGGTGCATGGGATGACGCTCTCACCACTTAGCAACACTGGCCAGGGTCCTCCACAGGAATTCTTTAATGTTGGGGTTGTCTAGGGCTCAGGGCTTGAACCTCTTTTCTATCTTTGCTCAGTGTTTGGATGATCTTAACCAGTCTTAGGGCTTTAAATACCAGCAGTACAATGATGAACTCCCAAATTTATATCTCCAGCATGGATCTTCCTCCAGAACTTGATTACCCAACTGCTCCCTTAACATATCCTCTCAAACCTGCAGTGGTCTCTTAAACATAACTTGTCCAAAGCTAAAATGGTAAAAACAAAAGATGTGCCCAAACTTGCATAGTCACTCACATCTCAATAAATGAAGAACTTCACACTTCTAGTTGTATAGGTCAGAATCATTGGAGATAACTTTGACTCCTCCTTTTTCTTGCACCCAAAAGCCAATCCATCAGCAGATCCTGTCATCTCTTCATTCAAAATATATACAGAGTCTGCTTACTTCTCACCATCTCCACCACAACCAACCTGGTGCAAACCATCGTTATCCGATCTGATTTATTGCCTCCTAACTGGACTTCCTGTTTCTGCTCTTGACCATCCAGTCTGTAGGGTGGTGCAAAAGTAGGTTTATAGTTGTTTGCATGGAAGATAATTCAATAATTAATAAACAATAATATAAGAATAAACTGTGCTTCATGTATTCACAAATGTAAACCTACTTTTTCCCACTTTCTATTCTCTCCATAGCATCTACGGCGCTTCCTGTTTCATTCAGAGTGATAGTAAGAGTCGTGACAGTGGCCTATGAGACCACAGATGATCCTGCCCCTGCTTCCTCTCTGACCCCATCTGCTGTGCTCTGTCCTCACCTGCTCAGCTCCAGCCTTGCTGCTCTTTCTGTTCTTCCCTGAACTTGCCCAGCGTCCTTCAGCCTGTGGGCTTTGCACTCGTCCCCACCTCTGGAGTGCACACTTTTCCTGCATTGGCAGCTTCTCTCCTGATAGGCCTCCTGTTCCAATAGAGATGCCTTCTCTGATCAACCTCTGTCAGAGGGTGGCCCCTTCTCAGGCACTTTCTTTCCCTTTGATGCCATTTATTATTGCCCCATAGCAGGTGTCAGCATTTGATATGTTATATGTTTAAGAGTTTACTTGATTTTTTTTATTTGCACATATCTCGGATTCTTGTTCTAGCTCCAAGAATAGTGCTTGACATCTGTAGATGCTCAATATTCTGTAAATAGTCTCAGGTTCTTTCTAAAACTAGAGCTCAAACATTGGTGGGTGTTTTTTCTTCAGATTTGAGAACTCACAATTTCACCGTGCCCTCTTCAAATTGTGAGTAGGGTCAAGCAGTAGGAAAAACAAACTTTTAATGTTTCCTGACTCTCCAAGTAAGTTGCATAAAAATGAGAAAGATTACACTTTGAAATGTTTTTTGAACTGTCACTTAATATGCTCTGCAGTCTTCAGAAAACAAGCACGTTACTACCGCATTAGGTAGAAAATGAGGTAAATAAAAATTTCCAGCAGCATGCCAGAAGGCTACCATACTGTCATTCAATAACCTGTTTCTGAAAACCCCAAGTGCACTTTAGTAGGTCCACAAGCTTTCAACGTCTGGATCACATGCGATATGCAGGACACCCAAAAGAAACAGGAGCAGTCAAACTGACAGAAACTAAGAGTAAATCTTCCATAGTTTTTGAAGGTCAGATAACAAGTTTTGCCTCTTCTCCTGAAAACTTACCTATAATTAGGCTATGTGGTGGAGAGAAAGCAGCATACTTGCTATGTACAACAGTTTTAAAAGCTACCGTTGAGAGATCCAAGATGGCAGTGGAGTAGGCAGAAAGTACACTCACCTCCTTCCAGGAAAAAAATGGAGTTACAACTAAATTATACAACAATTGACCTGAATAACCTATGGAAGTCTAGCTGAACAGAAGTCTTATAACCAAGGATCCACAGAAGAAGCCACAATGAGACTGGTAGGGAGGGCGGAGACATGAAAAGAGCTGACCCCACTCCCACGGGCAGTAGCTGAGGTTCCCAAAGGATAGATCAGTTGCAAAGATTCCCCCTGAGAAGCATGTGGTCTCAACCGTAAGCCAATGCTCTGGCTCAGAGCATTAGAGCCAGAGAGGTGCCCACATAACCTCTAGCTTTGGAAACCAGCAGGGATTCTGTCTGCAGGGAAAGTCAAGAGTCTGCTAGAGACACAGGTGCCCTCTTAAAGGGTCAACAAACAAAGTCTCATTTGCAGCCACTCATTCTGGGCTCCAGCTAAGGGAGGGCAGAGCGGACCAGAGTCCAGTGAGGAGAGACTGGGGTTTGTGACTCTGGGGAGAGAATTAAAAGGACAGTGGCCAAGATACCTGTGCTTAGTTCCTCTCCCAACTGCAGACATCATCTTTCCTGGGTGAAGCACTCTCCATATGGCATCAGCCTGGGAGAAAGCAACAGCTCCTTCCTCTGGACTCCTATAGACCCACCTGCAGAGTTTGTGCTCTGCTGAGAAGTCAGCTGCCTGAACCAGGGTGTAGAGGTCTGGGCAGACTCAGGGGGTGTCAGTGACTAAGTTGTATGTCTTTGGGGTGGGGGCCATTACCCCCACCATCCCCCAAACCTGACTGGCACCTCCCCTTCCTGGGAGATCCACTATCCTCATCCTTACGACTACTGGTGTCCCTGCTCTGCTGAGATTGGGTTCCTGGCAGAATCTGGGACAGACCGAATGGTGTGACTCTGGGACAGGGGCCATTTTCCCCTCACATGCCTCAGCAGTGCAGAGCCCTCCCTTGACATGGCTAAATCTTGGTCTGTTTGGCCCTGATACAATCTGCTGGCCTCACACTGATGACTCCCTGATCCTCACAGTCAGCCAGCCTGAGAGTCAACCCCAGGCACAAATAGGCCAATAGAAATCAAGACACAATTACAACAAGAGAGTCCACATACGGGACATTCCTGTAGTCCCCAGCTCAGGTGATCAAGGTGGACAAACACTCAGTGAGTGGCAGCTAGACTTGGTATAACCTGGGAAATTTGCTGAGTGGCCTCAGACCTAGCAATGGCACTGGGTTTGAACCTGTATCAGTCTGGTGAACATCACTTGCCCCCTACATGGTGACTCACTGAGAACCTACCTCCTGCCACTTGAGTACCACTAGAGGCTCTTCCAGTGACTGAGCCTAACAGGCAGCTAACAGGTGGAGGCAGGTGAAGCATATCTCAAGGTGCCTTGGGACTTTTGTATTGTTTTTTTTAGACTCTATTTTCTATATTTCTGCTCTGATCTTTTTTTCCCTTCTCCTCACTTTGAGTTTTGTTTGTTGTTCTTTTTCTAGTTTCTTTAAGCGTAAAGAAAGATGGTGTATTTGAGCTTTTTCTTGTTTCTGAGGAAGGCCTGTAATGTTATATCTCTCTTAGAACTGCTTTCATTGTGTTCTATAGATTTTGGGTTGTTGTGTCCTCATTTTCACATGTTTCCAGTCAAGGGCAGGTTCCTGGGTTATAGGTTTGATTCCTGGCCCTGGTTGAGGTGCATGTGGGAGGCAACTAATTGATGTGTCTCTCTCACATTGATGTTTCTCTCTTTCTCTTTCTCTCTCTTCTTCTCTTTCTCCCTTTCCCCCTTCCATCCCTCTCTTCTGCTCTCTCTAAAAATCAATGGCAAGAAATATCCTTGGGTGAGGATTAACAACCAACCAACCAAACAAACAAACAAAATACAGGCACATAGATCAATGGAACAGAACAGAAAACCAAGAAATAAACACATGCCTTTATAGTCAATTAATATTTGACAAAGGAGGCAAGAACATACAACGAGGTAAAGATAGTTTATGCAATAAATAATATTGGGAAAATTGTATGGATAAAAATATAAAAAATGAAACTAGTTCCACCTTCTTACACAATATACAAGAATAAACTCAAAATAGATTATAGATTTAAATGTTAGATTTGAAACCATAAAAATCCTAGAAAACAGAGGCAGTAAAATATTGAACATTTCTCGTAGCAATAATTTTTCTGAAAAATCTCACGCAAAGGAGACAAAAAATTAAACAAACGGGACTACATCAAACTAAAAAGTTTTGCACAGCAAAAGAAACTATCAACAAAATGAAAAGACAACCCACTGAATGAGAGGACATATTTGCCAATGATACATCTGATAAGGAGTTAATAATCAACATTTATAAAGAACTTATAAAATGTAACACCAAAAATCCGATTAAAAAATGGGCAAAGGACCTGAACAGACACTTCTCTAAAGAGGACATAGAGATGGCCATATGAAAAGGTGCTCAACGTCACTAATTATCAGAGAAATGCAAAGTAAAACTACAACCTCACACCTGTGAGGATGGCTGTCATCAATAAACCAACAAACAACAAGTGTTGGTGAGGATGTGGAGAATAGGGAACCCTAGTGCACTGCTGGTGGGAATGCAGACTGGTGCAGCCACTGTGGAAAGCTGTATGGAGTTTCCTAAAAAAATTAAAATGGAACAGCCTTATGACCTAGTGATTCCGCTTCTAGGAATATATCCGAAGAAATCTGAAACACTAATTTGAAAGAATATATGCACCCCTATGTTCATTGCAGTGTTATTTACAATAGCCAACATTTGGAAGCAGCCCAAGTGTCCATTAGTAGATGAGTGGATAAAAAAAAGCCATGGTACATTTATACAATGCAATATAACTTGGCCATAAATAAGAAGGAAATCTTATTCTTTGGGACAGTATGGATGGACTTGGAGAGAATTATGCTAAGTGAAATAAGCCATCAGAGAAAGACAAGTATCATTTTTTTTATTTTTGCATATAATTTATTTTTACGGAGCTCAGAGTCCCAGCCTCCCACGGACTCATTCACAGACCCCAGGTTGAGATCCCATCATTGAGATACACAGAATTTGGTAGTAAAGTGGCAAGTGGGGAGAAAGGACTGAGACTAGGAACTAGGAGACTTCAGTTATAGTCCTGTGTCTGCTTCTAGCTAGCTCTGTGCATGGAATTTCACTTCTCCAGGTTTCCCTTTGACAAGTATCATTTGATTACACTTATATGTGGAATCTAATGAACAAAATAAACTAAGAAACAGGCTGATAGAGACACAGAAGAGACTGACAGCTGTCAGAGGGGAGGGGTTTGGGAGATGGGTGGAAAAGGTGAATGGATTAAGCAAAGAAAAAAAAAAGCTCATAGACACAGACAACAGCCTGGTGATTACCAGAGGGAAAGGGTGTGAGGCGAGGTAGAAGAGGGTAAAGTGGAGATAAATGGTGATGGAAGGAGTCTTGACTTGGGTTGGTGAACACACACTACAATATACAGATGATGTGTTATAGAATTGTATACCTCAAACCTATATAATTTTATTATCCAATGCCACCCAAATAAATCTATATACATAAAAGGCTAATATGCAAAGTGTCCCCTTGGGAGTTCAACTGGAAGACTGGGAGTTCAATTGCTCGGTATGACGTGTGTTGACCATCAGGGAGTGGTGGGGAATAAGGGTAGCCCTGGCTGGCAGCCGGAAGGCCCCGATTGGCCCTGATCGCTGGCCAGGCCTAGGGACCCTACCCGCGCACGGTTTTCATGCATCAGGCCTCTAGTAAAATAATAAAAGTGACTTTTTGATTACTTAATTCATATTTTTATTAGTATTAAGAAGTCTGCTTTGTAGAGCTCATACCTAAAGGGTGTCCCAAAATTCACACAAGAAGTAATTTTGATAGAAAACACAGGTTTATAATTAAAAATTGTAAGTTTTTTATTGATTCATAAAATATACAGTATAGGGGTATGTATGGAATAGCATATCGGGTAAATGGCCTCCATGGCTTTGCTGGCACATACGCACTCTTTTGTTGAAATTTTCCATGACCGTTTTGCATAAATGTGGCTGAATTTCAATGAGGCTCGTTTTCATCTTTATGGCTTGGTTAATCGACAAAATTGTCGCATGCATTTGCGGTTCAGAAAATCCACAAGACAGTTAATGGTGCTCACTATCCCGACATGATAATCCATTCACCAGATATGCTATTCCATACATAACCCTATACTGTATACCTTATGAATCAATAAAAAATCTACCATTTTTATTATAAACCTGTGTTATCTATCAAAATTACTTCTTGCGTGAATTTTGGGACACCCTTTACCTTTATGCAGCAACTCCTGATTTATAAGACAAATCAGGGCTGAGCACAGCTGAACACAGGAAAATCACCACATACAAACAGAAAGTAAATTTTATAGTGAGGGTGTCATTAGATGAAAATCTTTTGTCCCTTGTGATAAGCTGTAGAATTTTTGAGTTTCCTTCGGCCATGAGAAAACTCTAGACTCTCTCCCCTTTGGACTCTATGCCTATCTCAGGAATGCTGGCAGGTCACATCCTGTCAGGCTCTCTGTGCTTGCCAAAAACGCAGAATTGGATGTCTTAGCAGGGTCTCCAGAGGCTACATAGCCTCCATGAGAACAGGCATGTGAGTGGTCAGACTGAATTTAGTCAGCAGAAGAGAGAGGAGAAAGGGAGCCAAACTAAGATTCACTAAGTGAGTATTAAGTCCTAGGTACTGAAAGGTGCTTTAACTATGTTATTTAACACTCCTGACAAATTGAGTGCACCATGTAGTATTTCACAGTTGTAGAAAGTCTCCAAATGTTTGTATATAACTTCAAAGTTTCTACTCTTTCTACTCTACACTGTGTACCTGAAATTTAGAGAAATTGTTTACATTTGATGCTTTTTGTAGGTTGTTTTAACAACTGTGTATGGCTTGTATCTCATCTCCAAGAATATATATAGTGTATTTGTTACAAAGTTTTCGCCTAATACTAAGTAATACCAATCAACAAAATCCTAATTAATAGATAACGACATTGTGGGTGGTATATCTCAAAAGGGACACTTTCTCTTAGTTAATATTTCACATCTGAAAATGCAATTCTAAATGAGGATGTTAACTACTCCCTTAAAAAGTACTCAAATACTTCAGTGCAAACAAATCTTGCACATAATATATAAAAATCCTCTGTTGCATCTGGAATCTGATAAATATTTATTATCAATGCTGTTTGCTTTTAATCGGTTCAGGATATCATTTCTCCAGCTTCTCAGTAGTTAAATAAAAATGGCATTTACATTACAATATTGCTTGCCAACAATCTCATTTTCTGGTTTAGTCAGCAGTCCTTCATGCTTGATTAGTCTTTAATTATACAAATACCTACATATTAAAAAAAGTTTTCTTTTTTCCATACTTTGAGCATGTAATTATTTTCTCTTGCATTCAATAACCTTTAATTTTAGGATTAAGCAACTGATTCCTTTTAGTATGGATGGATCTTTTCAAGTGTTAAAGCAAATTTGGTTATTGTATTATGAGAAAAATTAACTTTGGGAAACCTTTCATCAATGCATTTGGTAGTACTCTGATCAGCTGTTACAGAAAGCACCAGGTATCCCAAATATAAAACTTTATTCTCCTATTTTTTTCCTATTCCTCTCTCTCTTTGGTCTAAGAATGTGATAATTTAAGCAATTAAAGACTGCAATATACCTATTTTCCCATTTCCATAAATTGGGGCTGAGAGCAGATGCTTTACATTAAAAATATTTCAATACAAAGGCTGTTTATAGTTTTGGTAGGAAACTCCACAAACTATGAACACTTATCATTTTTCTATAATAAATCCACAGAATGTTCAAATGTTAGGAGCATTTTATTGAGTGAGATGATGTTTCTCTCAACGTTCCAGCCTAACCCGAGGCCAAATAGCAATGAGACTTAGAAGTGGTACCTTGCTTTTCAAAACTAACAGTGGAGATGGGGAAATCCTTCATATACAGTCTGACACAGTGTTGGACGCTTATTCCTTATTAGTTTCCTTCTCCATCCTTGGCTAGTAAGTCTAGAAAAAACAACAACACCCATTTCCTTGTGGGAGTCATCTGAAGGAGCAAACTAATGTGAGAACATCACAACATGCAATTAGCCACATTTATTATGTAGCATGTTCTAGGTTCTGTGTTAGGTTTGAAGGACATAGAGGTGAGTGACTCACCATGCATTAAACCAAGCCTAGGTTTTTAATGAAGTTTTTCACCCTCTTGTGTTGTCCCTGTTTCCTGTGAATTCCTTTTACTCTCCAATTTATTTTGGTTTTTTATTTCAGACAAAGGCATTCCTTAAACATCTATTGCTTCTTTGCTGTTATTTTTTATATAAGAATAAGGCAGTGACCTGACTATGTTGTTGGAGACCCCAAATATCAATAAATGAGTCTTTCCTCTCTGATTAGCTGGGGAGTTTTTTCAGAGAAGAATCGCACAACTACCTAGGGGTGGGGTGGGGTGGCGAGGTCGGGAGGTAGGAGGATGCTTGCTTACTTGCATACCTGTATATATAATCTGAGTGTCCCAGTGAGGGCAGGCCTAATCATTCAGGATGTAAACTTTCCCTCCATGCCATGGTCATGAGTAAGGAGTTCTCCCCAGCATATAGCTATACCTGATGTCTCCAGGTAGAGTTTCTCATTCAATTTCTCATGTACACAGCTGCTGGAGAGAGAGCTGAGGGTCTAACTATTCATTATGCTGTCACTAACCTATCCCCTACTTTCAGCAACATGCCTTCCCCTTCTCATTTTTCATAGCAGCTGGTGCCTCCAACCCCCACGATTTTTGGGGTTCCAATGTTGCCTTGCTTCTCATTGTGTCCCTCTCTCTGGCCCTTGGTATTTAGTTTTTTCAGCGTGGTAAATTCCTCCACCTGCTTTTCCAAATGTTTGTTGACATTACTTGTCTGCTGTTGTCTTGTCTCTACTTAAAATTTTTTTTCTCTTAATGTCATTTTAGTGGGGTTTTAGGAGGGTGTAGAAATAAGCACACTTATTCAATCTATCTTATTGAATAGAAAGTCCTCCCATTTTTTTTTGAGAATTGAAAATACATTTCTTAATTTTAGTTTTATATTACTTTCTCCACTCTTTAATTCCTCAGATATTAACAATCATTTTCCGTTATTTAATCTTTCAGTTGAAAACCCTCACGTCTTAAATATACTGAACCAATTAATCATTTTTGTGTGTGCATTGCCCCTGAGCCTTAACTAACCTATCTTGAACTAATAAATTGTTTATAATTCTTTAGTGCAGGAGTTCTTAAATCTGTTGATCATCAAAATCTCTGGGCTTACCCTAGGGATTCTGATTTTGTAGTTCTTGGCTTAAATAAGGGGAATCTATATTATGAAAGAATCCCCAGGTGACTAAAACGTTTTCTTTAATTTTTTCTTATGGAAAATAGTAAACACATATAAAAGAAGACACAATACTATAATTAACTCCCATGGACCCATCACTCAGCTTCAGTAATTGTCAACTCATAGTGAATCTCCTTTCATCTGTACCCCATCCAACCCACCCCATTCATATTATTTTTCCCCTACCATAGATATCATTTTAGAAAAATTCCAGACATCTGATCATTTTATTTGTATTTCAGTAATACTCTCAAAAAATACTTCAATAATACTCTTAAAAACAACTGCATACCAGTATTGCTCCTAATATTATAGCCCCTTAATATCATCAGATATTGTCAGTGGTCACATTTCCAATTGTCTTATAAATTTCATACTCCTTTTTTTTTAATTTCAGAGAGGAAGGGTGAGGGAGAGAAAGATAGAAACATCAATGATGAGAGAGAATCATTGATCGGCTGCCTCCTGCATGCACCCTACTGGGTGGATATCAAGCTCGAAACCAGGTGTGTATCCTGACTGGGAATCGAATGGTGACCTCCTGGTTCATAAGTTGATGCTCAGTCACTGAGCCACACCAGCTGGGATGAACGTCTTTTAGGAAGATTAGCTGGCAGTAGTGTGCAAAATGGATTGGACTAGGGAGAAACAACGTGGGAAGAGCAGGTCAGGGAGCATGATCCTAGCTCTGCCCTGGGCCGGGCAAGTGGGAGAACTGAGGAAAGTTCTAGGCACCTTGAATGTGGAGCTCCGATAGCCCAAGGCTTTTCTGGCCAGGGTCCATGCACCTGGCTGCTAACTTGTAACTCTCAAGGGACAGAGCTTTTTCCCTTGATAAATCTTCTAGGGACCTCAATCAGTTCAGGGCCCTGTGCTTCCTTCCTCCTATTTTCTCTCCTTTCTTTCTCTTTAGAATTATCTACCCATTTTGTGGGACTACATTGTCAGTTTTTAATATATTATTTAATTTCTCAATTTAATAGGTTTGTTAAACTAGCAATTTCATGTGACTTTTCAGATTTGGGATAAAAGAGTCCATCTGGTCCAGGGTGTGTGTGTGTGTGTGTGTGTGTGTGTGTGTGTGTGTGTGTCGCGGTAGTGATGGCATTACTGTTTTGTTTCTCTTTGCTTGTCTTTAAAATATGTTTTTATTGATTTCAGAAAGAGGAGGAAGAGAGATAGAAACATTGATGAGAAAGAAACATCAATCCGCTGCCTCCTACTGGGGATCGAGCCTGCACCCCAGGCATGTGCCCTGACCAGGAATTGAGCTGGCGGCCTCCTGGTGCTTGGGACAATGCTCAACCAACTGAGCCACAGCGGCAGGGCGTGTTTTGGTTGTTTTGACTGTTTGGTACAGCGTTCAGTTTTTAGGAGTTCATCATCACAATGAATATGTTGGGACACTGATAAATTTGCTTCCTGAGCTGTGATATGTCTAAGAGTTCCCGCCTCTGCCTTCCTAAATAGCTGTCTTTCAAGGCAGTGTTTTTCAAATATTTCTTACTATGTCACATAGTAGAAATATATTTTACAATAAAAGCCAACACACACACACAACACACACA
>NW_006297890.1:158383-171980 GCF_000327345.1 Myotis davidii
ATATATACAGTTACAAATATTTCTGTCTATATGTAGATGTATATCTTTCTCTATATAAAACAGAATCATCAAGAAAAAAATGCATAGCCTGACTTTTTAATTTTTTTAAAAAAATTCTGGTTAAAACAACTAAACTAATATAATAACCACTCACAAAATAGTCCATAGAAAGGCCCAGAAGGTACTGACTCTTGAGTGCAAGGCACTTCGTTTTCTGTGACTGCCTACATCCCTCACAAAACGTACCATGTTCATTCCTGATGAGATAGAGAAAGGATGGGGGCCTTTTCAGATTAGGGGTAAAAGAGCACATCTAGCCCAGGAATAAATATGTGAAATTTGGGCAGTACCTCTTATGACCAAAAAGAAAAGTCTTAGTGCCACAGAGTCATCCGATGACTATTGAATGAGGCCTCCTCCCCCGATCCTTCCCAATCCCCTGGTTTAGGGCGATTCCCCATCAGGGAGGCTGATCTAGTTCCTCAATAAAGCAGACCTGGTTGGAGAAAAGTCCTACGTTGCTCCTAAATTTTACCTTTCGAGAATTCCCAATTGAATGTCTGGACAGGGGGCATTTTAGGGCCCTTTCTTTATGTCCCTAATGAGGAGATGTGTTTCATAAACTGAATCCGTCATGATGAATCACAGCTCAGTGTCAAGGCTGCACACGGAAAGGAACCTGGACTCCCATTTCTTTCTTAAAAAAAAAAAATAGTGTCCTTCACCCATCTTACCCCAAACACGTGGTATGGTATAAAGTGGTGCTTATTTAAACGTGAGGATAGATTCCAGGACCATACCTCCCTGGGAACTCCTCACTACAGCGTCGGTTTTTGCCCCCCTGTGTGACACTCCCGGTTATTTCAATCCATGCCCAGCTGTAGAGTCATTTCGGCAAGGAGATTTTTCTAAAGGTTTTTTTTCTCCTTGCTTAGAGCCAAAGGTTTTGTCCTCTGACCTTTTGATTCTCGTTCTGCATCTGTAATCAATGTCAGGTCACCGCGAGCAAAACTAAAAGGAAGTTAAGTGGGGGGGTGGGGGAAACCCCAAAGCAAAACGCCCTACAAGCACAAAGCCCCCAGCCTGCCCAGCCAAGTTTGAGAAGCTCACCATTTTGAAATAGTACGGTCGCTTGGAGAAGAGAATATTTCCTCCCCCCACCCCATTTGTTTGGTGCCTGATTTGTTTCTAGTTGCAGCGGGGAGGTCAGAGCAAGCCAAGAAAATGAATGGAGCCAGCCTCCTGCCAGGCTGCCTGGAGCGGGCGGGTGTTACGGATCAGCTAAAGCCAGCTCCCTTTCCCGGGCCAGGCCGATGTAACTCACTGGAGTGGCAAATTACATCAGACCTACAGCTGTAACCCGACATTATGATTAATTTGATCAGTAATTTCTCCTGTTTTTCATTTTAATCGGTGTGACTATTCTGCTGTGGCAGGTCTTTCAGATCTAATTAAGATAAATATCCCAGTAAAAGACTTGGCAGACTTTCCGAGTCAAATCCAGGCATCAAGTGTGAAGACCTGCAGCCCCAGTCAATCACCCGGGGGGCGGGCTGGCGCTGCTCTCCGCAATCAGCCCCTCACACTTAAGCAAACTCATAATCTCGGGCACTGTTTAGTCATTCTCTCAAAACATGTCCGGGACAGCAAAGGAAAGCCCCAGACAATGTCATTCCACCCCCATGCTCATACTCTGCTGATTTGCCCAGACGACATGGACAGCCCTATAAGTGGACACTTGACAGAATCCCTGAGTTGGTGTTTCTAAAAAAGATTCTAAGTAAATCCGTGCATATGTATATCTCAAATAAACAAATATGTGTACACTCAAATATGGAACACAGACACTTATAACTATGAAGATTTAAAGTCCACATGCACATATAGAGCCTGCCCCTTTAACGCAAGCACACAGCCTTCCACTGGTTGGATTTGCGTTGACAGGGTTTAAGAGTTTATTTTCCCAGTTTGTTTTCTTTTAGGTCAACCAGGCATGTATTTATGAATCCTAGTGGCTAATATTTGGACACGTTCTGTTAGGTTTCGGTTCTTTGAGGATGAAGGCGTTAATGAGATTTTTATCCTAAAGCCATCTAATCAGCAGGACCTGCCTGTCCAATCTGGTGCCTGCAGACTTTGGGCAAGTGTAAAGGATTTGCCTGGGTTACTGGGTCTACATGCCCACTCACAGGAAATACGGAACTACCGGGAGCTTCAAAAGAGTGGATGTTTTTGAAGACTTTTTTTTCACTTTATGAAGAAAACATTACAATGATGGCACAGTTCCCAATAACCATAAAGCAAATTCCCCCTTATAATAGGAATGGCCATTTTGGAAAACAAACATGTGACTGGAGTACAGATGCTTAACGTCATTTTGTACACAGCTCCCACACCCCTGACTAAGAGGTAAAAATCTCCACAAACTACACTATAGGGTCTTTCGCCAGGTAAGCGGAACCATGTTCTGACTGTGATGGCCTCTACATCGATCGGAAGCCCACCTGGGCATTTAGTCGCAGACCACCAGTTCCCAGAAGAAGCTGATCACATACATGTGCAGAGTGCTTCCTCCGCTACTGTGTTCATCTGTGGCCTCTCGGGCATCCCCACCAGGTGGCTGCGGATGCAGAATTGCCTTTTCAGGTCAACCACCACTCCAAGGAGCACCTGAACTTTTGCCATGGGTTCCTCTTACGCATGAAAGAAGGGCCTTTCTCTGTCTTAACTCTGCACTCACAGGACCCAGTATTCATGTGTGAAGCCAGAATACCTAATTTAATCTCCACAGTGGAGGATGAAAGAGAAGGGAAACACAAGGCCTCTGAGGGTCTTTTTAAAAACAAAATAAAATAAAATAAAACAAAACGAAAAAATAGAAAAAAGAACCAGGATGGGAGCAATGCCCCACAGACATAGAGTTTGACAGCCTGGTACTGAGGACTTAGTCCTGATTGCCACACAGATTTCAGGCTGATTTGACCTGTTGTTTGGAATCCAAACCTCGTTAAACACAGGGATGGAGCCCTGGCTGGGATTGCTAAATGGTTAGAGTGCTGGCCTGTGCACCAGAGAGCCGAGGGTTCAATTCCCGGGGAGGGCACACACCTGGGTTGCAGGTTCAATCCCTGCAGGAGGATGTGTCTCTCTCACATTCATGTTTCTTTCTCTTTCTCCTCCCTCCCCACTCCATTTCATTCTCTCTAAAAATCAATGGGAAAAAATATCCTCACTCCTCAGGTGAGGATTAAAAAAACAAACAACAAAAACAAACACACACAGGGGTAGAGAATGAGGATCCAGGGTACTGAGGAATCTTCTGGAAATTACTAGGTCAAAAGACAAAAGGGTGGAGGTAAGGTGAGTTGAGGGCATGCCATCTCTCACTTCTCTTGATTCCATGGGTTTGGGGCTAGGTGGTCCAGTGGTGCCCTCTCTCTTCTCCACGCCCTAGCGGGGCTGGTGTGTGAACAGGAGAAATAATGGGCAGTGAAGAAGAGGGAAGGGAGTCACCATGTGAAGGACAAGTTCTCTAAGACCTCAGCTGCCGTGAGAGGCAATCCAGCCAGACCTTCCCTGTTGTTCTGGCTAAGTGATGTTGCTCGTTGCCAAATGTGAGGACCATTCTTGCTTTTGGCTTTCCCTGCTCTTGCTGTGATTTTGAGTTTTTCCTTCCCTTCTTTCCCCATCTTTCTATACTTTCTTTCTCCTTTCTCTAGTCGATTGGAGTGGGTCAGTGGACTTTCATATAATACTAGAGGCCCAATGCATAAAGATTCATGCACGAATGGGCCTTTCTTCCCCTGGCTGCTGGTACCGCCTTGACTCTGGCCGGAGCCGCCTTCCCGCCTTCCCACACTGTCCAGAGGTCTGGAGAGGCTGGAGCAGTGCGGAACACCTGCATTGTCAAAGACACAAGCGTGCACCCTGCCCCCAGCCACTCTGCGCCTGCATATGCAAATTAACCCACCATCTTTGTTGGATTAATTTGCATACTCACTCCTGATTGGCTGGTGGGTGTCATGAAGGAATGGTCAATTTGCATCTTTCTCTTTTATTAGTGTAGATTCTAGGTAAGGAAAAGCAGTTATGTTAGTTGTGTGGATGCTACAATAATTAGGGAAGGAGGCTTTAATGCAATGGTTCGTGAAAGATTTTCTATGGTATTTTAATTAGTGTTATATGGAGAAAAGAAAAGGTTCAGTGGTTACATAAATTTGGAATTCCTTGATTAAATCATTTTAACTAGATATCTCTACTGCAGGATGTCTTTTAGCTTTGGATATTCTAATGTTTACTGAGAAATAGCTAGCAGTGTCAGTGTGTAGTATCTATCATCTATCTGTCTATCTATCAAATGACCTACCATTTATCTACCTATCATCTATCTATCTATCTATCTATCTACCTACCTACCTACCTACCTACCTACCATGGATTCTGTTTTCAATCAAATATTTTTTGAACTTGTATTTTGTGGAAGACACTTGAGAAATACTGTGTTAGAAAATGCTAGATGCCAAATAAGGAAAGAAGAATATATATTTCACTGACAACCAAAATGAACATTGTAGAGGCAGAAAAATATACTGTATCAGCATGAAAGGGTTATCGGGTTTAGAACCAGAATTCTGTTAGACAACCGAGACATCCCCCGATCCTTGAACAACTTGGTTGAGAACCAAACTGATGGTGATGAGAGATGTTCAATAACTGAGGTTTGACTGTATCGTGTATAGTTCTTTCTTTTCATGCAATTCAAATGGCCTCATTTCAGCTATTTCATAAATAGAATGTGGAGCTGGAAAGGACTTCAGACCATCTAATATGAACTTTTTTGTGTAATAACTGACACAAAGGAGTCCCAGAGATTAGGTCATCAAGACTGGGATTACCAAGATTCTTCCTGTTTACCCATATGCTAAAAACCACAACTTTGGGAATTTAGAAGAAAAAGATAATTTATTTGTAATAATATTGGTGGAGAAACCAAGATTCTGTGGGTTGCAGTGAAAATTCTTTAAGTTTATGCTCACATGACTACAATTCTCTTTCTTCCTGCTGTCTACACCCCATCCCAGGCCTTTGTGCTGCTTGCCCTGTGCTGCGTGACCCCCTCCTCAGAAATCCTCCTCCCCTCTCTGACTCGATATTATAAAACAGATAGATGTGTAATTGTTGGCTTCATTCAAGCTTATACGGGTTTTTCTTTAGTGTGCAATGAATACTTTTATTGTGTACACACTCGTTTTTATATTCCCATGACTGCTTTTTGTTCAACTTTGAGTTGATCTGTTTATCTCAGATTCCTCTTTAGATTATAGTGTCTAGCCCAGTGATGGCGAACCTATGACACGCGTGTCAGAGGTGACACGTGAACTCACTTTTTTGGTTGATTTTTCTTTGTTAAATGGCATTTAAATATATAAAATAAATATCAAAAATATAAATCTTTGTTTTACTATGGTTGCAAATGTCAAAAAATTTCTATATGTGACACGGCACCAGAGTTAAGTTAGGGTTTTTCAAAATGCTGACACGCCCAGCTCAAAAGGTTCGCCATCGCTGGTCTAGAGTCAAGGAAGGAAAAAAGGCAGGCAGGATTCTGATAACCTGCTATCTATCAGGAATGGAATTAGACACTCTCACTTAAGTCATCTCATTTAATCCCCCATCCACCCTCCCACCAATGAGGAAACTGAGGCTCAGAAGGATGGGCCCAGCAGAGCCAGCATCCGAGTCCAAGTCTGCCTGTTTCTAAAGACCACCTTGTCAGTTCTGCAAACCTTCCCCGGCCCACAGTGCACATCACAGATGCTTGATGATTGCAGATAAGGATAAAAGCGCTATCTCTCCAACCTGGGTGATATTCACTTGCAAGTCTATACTTCGGGAGTCAGTTTAAAAGCCCATGGATAATTTACCCCCAAACCTGTAGGAAATGAATTGAGGCTATAATGTAAGGAATAGCACTTGATCATGAAAGCACAAGAATACTGTATAAAGTGAGAGAAATCCTGCCTAGGTTTTGCTCATTCAGAGTGAAGTGCTAGCCAGCACTTTTGGGGTATCTCAACTTGCCACTATAACCTGCAGCTCCTCACATGGAGGCAAAACTGTCCCAGGAGCATTCTGAACTGGACGTTGGCATTCGTTTATCAGCCACATTCAACTGACAGTGAGGGGACTGGAGAGTGTGTGTGGCGCAGGCTCACTGCTGAGCTCGCTGCAGACAGGCCATGGATCTGACCTCGGTCATGATCAGAGTGGGGCTGTTTTCCTTGAGAAGTTCTAACTTGCCACGTTCAAATGCTGCAAGAATATTTCCACTTTCATTGAGTCTGGCACCCTTTCCATCTGTCAGTACTTGATGTGAGCTTCCATAGTCAACGGTGTGAACATGCTGCCTGCTTTGTTAAACCCCTTTCTACATGATTTGACTACTACAGAGCAGCACCCAGGAACGGGGAATCTAGACAATGACAAAGAAGCACCGAAGTATATAGAGTATATTCTTGGTAAACTAATTTCCCCCCTGCCACTCTCAAAGCAATATCAACTTTGTTGTTCCTCCTGGATCTCAAATGCTTGCAATAAATTCTTTGAAATGTCAGTAATGTGAACTGAGGGTTGTTGTTTTTTAAAGGAGATTTTCTTTCTTTCATAAAAGAGAAAATTGTCCCTTGCAGACAATGTGGATAAGCATGTTTTGTTTATTTTATTCTGTGCTGAATATGGTTGGGTAAGGGGACTCCCATTTCCCACCCGACCTATTCCTGAATGAGTGAATAATAAATGAAGTGCTCAATTTGCTGGATGGTAGTATAAACAGAAATAAATTCATACTCTTTCATAGCTGTGGTATAATCAACAGTTGCATAGCAAACTTATAGCATGAAAAGCATTTTCATCGGTATGTTATATTTAATCTTCACAGTAACTCTCTGGGTTTGGATGGATTTTCTCATCCATAATAATAAAGTGTTCTTTGGTTTTATAGCCCAAGGGGAAGCCTTACTCAGTCTGTGTGGACTCTTCCAGTTTTTAAAAGTTTCTGAGGGTCTGGATTGTTCTGGGAGAATGTTATCTACAGCCATCATTTTCATCAAACATACTCAGTTTCATAAAACCATAAATTAGTTCAGTGAAAAATGTCAGACAAAAGAAGTTACTTGATTGTCCTAACATTTCAATTCAGTAAAAATGATTGGTTTATTAGACTTGTGCAATACACAGCTAAGGAGGATGGATTTCCACCCCACCTCCCTGCCCCATCTATTATCCAACATGTACTCATGTTTTTCTACTGCACCAAATTTAGTGTCATTTTCAAGTTAAACTAGACAGTGAAATCCAAGGTCTGACAGAAATTTTCAGTGCACAGAATGCCACTGACCTTGGAGAGTATTTATTAACTAAACCATTGACACAGCTGGAAGCCAAGCTGGAAGGGACCAGGTTGAGGTGAATGAGGCACTCATCTGGGGCACAGAATTTAAGGGTGTGCCCCAAAACACAGTAATCAAGATGAATAACATCCAATTCAATATTTTTAAAAAATGAATGCAAAAGTTCATGATCAACAGAACAAGTATTACTGATTTTTCTTTTTGCCTCAGGCTCAAATATGGCACACTACTGTTCCTAATCCTAAAGTTGACATTTAGTTCACCCTGGATTTTGGCATTCATTGTTGGTTTTTAAAACTCTTGTATTAAAATATTATTGATTTTATTGATTACTACATGTTGGGGTGCACCTTGAGTTTTGCATCTTAGATGAGTGCCTCACTTGCCTTGGTCTAGGCTGGGAGAATTCTACAGTGATTCAGCCCTGGGTAGGCACGGAGATGTCTGAGGTCTATTAGCATTTACAATGACCACAAAGGGGTTATATGAATATGCCTGCAAATGGTAGCAGAATATGCCACCCCAAAGTGTTTCCCTGCAGCATGATTGTTTTTGAGCTGAAGGCAATTGAGAAAAGCAGATACAAGAAAAGTTCTCCATTATCCTCCTATTTACCTAAAAGCAGGACATAAATTTGTAAAGGTGTCCCCCTTACCCTCTATATAAGGAAGGACATAAATTAATTACTGGAGACAATTCTGGGTTCTTATCAGCCCAGAAATGGCACCAAAAGAATCTGTAAAACAAATCTTTTAAAACTAGCCCTTATCTACTATTAGTTTCCCCATATAATCCCATTCCCACAAAAAGCTCATAGTCTTTTTCCTTTGTCTTGTCACTTCTCTAAAAATGTGTTGTTCTTTTGTTAAAATGCTGTATCAGCCAAAGTTCTAACCACCCCTGTTGAGTTATTCATTACTAAATACTCCCATGTGTACATGTGATGCACGTATTAATAAACTCCTGTTTGTTTTTCTCTTGTTAAGGTCTTCTCTTAGTCTAATTTATGGAGCTCCAGCCTCAGAACCCAGAACCTAGAACCTTTTCTCCCCTTGCACTGGCATAGACACCCAACTGTTTTAGGGGTTTGTAACATAAAACTCTAAATAGAATGGAAGAAGTTCTAAAAATATTTCATTTTACCCCTTCCTTTTATAGATGACAAAAGTTCAAAGCTTTGACTAATATTATGTTAAACTGATTAAGACAAACTGCTGGGGAGAGAAACAGTTGGCCCAGGATACTGAGTCTTTTCTATAAGAAGGAGCCATGTTTGGAGACTATTTGCTTTAAAAAGGATGAAAATCATGTAGGTCTAGGTCTAACCATTTAACAAGGGTTTGGGTTCTTGGTTTAAAAAAAATGAGCATGTACCACTCTCTGTATCACTCATCCACTTGGAAATTAGTCCTAAAGTTTGCCAGTGAGAAAACACCCCAAAGGAGAAGACCAGGAAGGAGGCTGTGCCTATTGCAGAACAGAGGTGGAATTGGGATGCAGTTTACTCTTGGATGCCTGAGTGGTAACAAGACCTGTACATTAGGAAATGTACATAGTCAGGGACAATTTTACGCCCTCTTGAGCAACTTCACTGCTGAGAAGGTGACCATGCTCCTCATTCCTCAGACAAGCACAGATAGCTTTCTCTCTCCTAGCTGCTTCCACTGAGCACTCCCTCCCTCTGTTATTTATTAAAATGTGCAATACACCAAGAAAGGGAAAGATTATCCTGTTTCCTGCCGTGCAAGACGGTGTGCAGATGGCCAAGGTTAAACGCAGCATTTGGTTTCTTAAGCTTCTTTAATGGGTAAGTGGAAAAGCAATCTGGGACCAGAGTTTGCAGCAGTGACTCTCTGAGGATTAAAACTTGACTTTAATTTGGACTCCACGGCTAAGATTAAATCTGTTTCTGCTATCATTATCCCACTTGTGTTTGTCCCCACTCTGTTTCCACTCTGCCACCCAGTTGAGTGGGAAGAAATTAACCTGACCTTGAACAAAACTCACAGAATCGTTAAGACCTCGGGTTTTCAATAGCCAATAAAATTCTAGAGGCCTAGTAACATTTAGATCATAGATTCATAGGTCTGAAAAGGAGTTTAAAACTCATATAGCCCACACATTTAACAGATGAGGAAAACAAAGTCCAGAGAACCAAGGTGACTTGTTCAAACTTGTTAGTTGGAAGCAGGTCAGAGCTAGAATGAGGCCTCAAGCCCTTAAGCTCCCCATTCCCATGGTACCATGACTAGGCTCCAACCATGGCCACTTCATCTCCAGATCACTCAGGAAGGAACATACACACATCAGGGCTTTTACACAATGTTTGGAATTTTCCTTGTGCAAACGAAAACACCCAAGGAACTGTCTGAAGAAGAGCCATCTCAAACGTCGTAGAAAGGAGATATTTATTTCACCACTCTTATGCTTATGTGGTCTTTATCCAGATCAAAGTTATATATTGAAATTAAAAATTTACATGTTTTTTTTTCTACCCAGGAAGGATTAGGCCATATTTCTCCCCCCAAAGTTAGTTCCTTCCATTTATGTTTCTGATCTGTGTCTAACCAACACACTCAAGATTCAAATTCTGGCACAGCCTGTAGCTGATAAACTACAGCAAAAAATAGGAGTATGGGTTTATAACCATCCTGGAACCAAAGGTTCAATTCAGCTCACAGATGCATTTTGTTTGTCTCATACTGTTTTCAAACTTTGACTTTGAGTTTTATACCCAAGTTATGCTTACTACCTGGCCCCTGAAAATCTTTGTGTTTATGATCTATGCTTGGAGAACTTCTTTCCAAACATAGGTAGGGTAGGCAGGTATGAGTCTCAATGCAGAACATAAAGACACACCTCCACTCTGGACCATTAGTCCTCCTATAACTCTGAGGATCAAGCATAGTTAATGAAGTCAGTCCCCTATCTGGTCCTCTGTAAAGTGATAATACTTTAAACTTATATCTGTCTTGAAACAACGACTGGTTTTGTAAATGCGAGTTATTGCATGGAAATGAGCTAAAGAGTGAAAAAAATGATACTGCAATATCATGGGAAAACCTGATGAGAACTATTTGGAGAATTTTAGATTTAAGTCTAGAGTAACCTGCTAGTGCTGCTCTTTTTTTCATCTCAAATGACCTCATTTAAATATACCTATACAAGCCACTTCCACTGATTTTTTTTCTGAAGACATCTGTATAGTCCCAGAAATAATTGCTATCTTTCAAAGTTCTTTTAAACACAAAAACCGAATTATTGGCTTTTCTTGACAATCTAACTTGCATAGTTCTAAATTAATATCTCTGAGACAGATTTTCAATAATGTAAAAAGGTAAAGCCCACATGAAAATAAAAAAATTAAATAGAATTTATGCTGTCATATATGAATTTAGTTTACCTTTATTCCTTCAATAATCTTCAAACAAAAACACTCTACTTCAAAAATATCATTACCTTTGCAGTTTCTTTTAAATAGCTTTCTTCTTAAAAAGTTCAAACATTCCATGTTCCACAAAACATATTTCAAAAACAACATTTCAAAATCATGGAATTCTCCTTTTCCTTTACACATGCCTATAGTAAAGGAAAAAAACTCCTTTGATTCCTATTGATATAGATTTATTCAAAATTAGTTTTTTATCTACTTGGTAATACCTTTACAAGTTTTTTTTTGTGTTTTTTTTTTAAAATATATTTTATTGATTTTTTACAGAGAAGAAGGGAGAGGGATAGAGAGCCAGAAACATCGATGAGAGAGATCGATCAGCTGCCTCCTGCACGCCCCCCAGTGGGGATGTGCCTGCAACCAAGGTACGTGCCCTTGATCGGAATCGAACCTGGGACCCCTGAGTCCGCAGGCCGACAACGCTCTATTCACTGAGCCAAACAGGTTCGGCGCTTTTACAAGTTTTTACCAAATCACTTTTTTGGTTGTTATCCATTAGATCTACAGAAGAAGTTGGAGTACTCTCTTACCAGTGTATTTATTAAGTTTGTAAGTTAAAACTCCGACAGTAAAAAATTAGAACATTACCTCAGAGTTACAGAGAAAGAATTGAGGCTCTGAGCCTTCATTTGTTGCAGAAACAAAACAAAACACCCTCTGGATTTCCATAGCAAACCGTAAAGAGAACTTTTGGAAATTATCCTAATACAACTTATTTTCATGAGGCTGAGTGGTTACCTCTTCTAAAGTCTCATCAACAGTCATTGAAATGGATTGTCTGCATTTGGCTTTCACTGGCTGATAGAGTTGTATAGGCTGTAAGTGTTCAGGAAGGCTGGTGTCCGCAGACCTCAGCTGCAGGGACTCCTGGATGATACACAACGACTCAAGTCAGAGCTGAGTGCCCTCCTCCCTCAGACTGGGGCAGGTTTTTCTTTGGTAATTGCACTTATTTTGATGACTTGGAAAGAGGAAGTGTTTAATTACATGGTGCACGGATACATCTAATTTAACTGCTCTCAAAAAGTATTAAGCTCATTCTGTGGGATAATAGAGTTGAATTCCAAATGCAGAAAACATTAGGATTATTGTAATCATGCATTTTGTAAATCTGATTATGTCTACTGTTTCCGTAGCTGTCAAGTGTACAGTAAAGACGTTTAAAACTCATTTCAGTCCTATGTCAAAAGTGGTACGTTGTCTCATACTTGTGATATTTAAAAAAAAATACAACTTCAAACCCGTCTCAGGAAAATGTCCAAATCGAAAGTAGCTATGACCCAAGTGCCAGGGAAAACACAATTATTCATCTCACCCAAATGTTTTCATTTCCAGGAAAACTTTGGGCCACCACTGAGAATCCAAGTTCATACGAAAAATGTTGGTTCTAAAATAACAAACATAACAAACAAAGTTGGTCCGAAAGGGCTAGGTCTCTAATTTACTTGCCTCTCTGCCTGTGTACCAATTTATTGTGACTTTTGTATACTTTCCTATTTGGGCCCTAAGAATGCAATGGCTATTGCCATCCAAGGGTAGGAGGACCGCATGCCCCACCATCAGGCAGGGGGGGAGTTGGCTCTGAAATGAATAAATAGGCTGCCCACTCTGCCAGACTTTGTCCCTGCACGACAAATGTACTAAGTCATCTGAAATCTCACGCGGGAAAACATTATGAAAGTCTAAAACCGAGCTGTTAATTTCTGGATCTGATGGGTTGATATCACAGTCACTATGTTTTGAAGCTAATTATTTTAAAGGCCTCTACGTTAAGAAAGGTTTTCTGAACTCTAAAGTTAAATATTCCTGAATGCTCCGATCCATTGCTCCTCAATGATAGTAGGTTAAAGGTGAACGTTCACGATTAGGCTGAAGTATCTTGGTTGCCCTCCAGCTTCACAGTAATAATACCGAAGCCTTATTACTTTTTAAAATAACCGTTATAATGCATACTCGTGAGGCTCTGGGCATGAATCTAGAGTACTTGTTAGTCAAGGGAGTGATGGTTGGAATCTGGGACATAAGACTGGGGCTAAATTTCTTTACCCTCCTAACCCCAGAGAGTCTTTAGAAAAATAGAAACAAAAGAGCACAAAGTACTTAAGGTAAGACACTGTCGTATTCATAATATAGAGAAATAACCACCATGCCTCATGGACAGGAGATACAGTTCTCCGCGGGGCTACAAAACGGTGCTAGTAATAATTTTAATTGGATGCTATCTTTGCTGCCTTCAAAAAGTATCATAAAGTGGAATTATTACAGGCTACAAATGCACTTACAGTGCCGGCCTCTCACCGGAGGAGGCAGATAACATTTATCCTTGGGAGGGTAGCATCAACAGGGTTCCATTTGTTCCCTCCACATGCATCCCCAGTTGCCTGCTATGTGCTTCCCCTGCCTCTGTCTAAGGAGATCAATTTGAATTAGACGCTGCAGAACTGGACGCTAAGTTTTGCTGGCCTCTGCCTGGGGGGAGGGCAGCCCCGTGGAAGGGGCCCGCGTGGCCCTGGGCCGGGCAGAGGGCATACCTGCAGAGGGTTGGGTGGCGTGAGCTGCGACGGAAGGCCATGTCCGGGAGATGGGCTGAGTTTCTGAGGCGGGCTGGCATTCTGCTGAGTTGGAGACGGTTGGTTCTGATTCTGGTTCTGGTTCTGGTGCTGGGGGTGAGGGTGGGGCTGAGGTTGCGGGGGCTGCGATGGCGGAGCGGGCAGCTGCTGGGAGGCGGGTGGCGGCT
>NW_006297890.1:172056-173098 GCF_000327345.1 Myotis davidii
CTGCTGGAGTTGGGAGTTCAGGGATGAGGTAGCTACAAGGGAAAAAACACACACACACACGTGGGGGTGAAACAAACAGGACAGAACATTTTGCTGTGCATCCCTGGCAGCCTGTCTGGTGTGAGCTGCCCTTTAGAAAAAGTTTACCCTCTCACCCTTGGCAGAGAGAGTCATTGTGCCAGTGTGGTTCAGTGGTGAGCATGGGCCTATGAATCAAGAGATCATGGTTCAATTCCCCGTCAGGGCACATGCCTGGGTTGGGAGCTCGATCCCCAGTGGAGGGGCTGGCAGGGCAGCCCATGGATGAGTCTCTCTCATCATTGCTGTTTCTATCTCTCGCTCCCTCTTTGAAGTCAATAAAAATATATTTTTTTAAAAAGAGTCACTTCTTGGGAAAAATGTAAAAATTCAAGGAAGATGAGAATGTACCACATCAAGTTATTACTGTGAAAGGTATTGAGCAGTACAAGCCAAGGTATCACTAGAAATGGAGGTCATGTTTAAAAGTACTTTCTCTCTTCCTTTCTACACTGCTTGGGCAATACACTTATGCTTTCAAAATTTGACTTAAGGTTCAACCAGTTTAATTCTTTTGGTAAATGCTGGACTGGAGTTAAGAACAGAAAACTAAATAGTTTGTAAGCCTTTCATCACCAAGGCCATTAATCGTATCATTTTCACTTGCCACTTCAGACCTCTGCCCATTGGCCTAGACATGTTAGTTTTGAGTTTCTACAACACACGATTCTCTGTTTTGCAGAGTCAGAATCCTGACCCTGAGGTTTTTGCCTGCTGATCAAAGATACAGAGATACTCCTCCCCCCCAAATCTGGGTTATTATAGGTGATTGTGAACTGTATACTGTGGTAACCAAACACATTAGCACCCCAAGGACACGCAAGAAACTGAGAAAATGAAATCATCTTTCAAGATTTTCTTTCTTTCTCTTTTCTTCAAGATTTTCTTATTATGTGAAAAGTAAGAGTTGGTAGGACAAGCGGTCTTAACACTGAGCACACGAAATTTGTTCTCAGATGTCCAT
>NW_006297890.1:174023-180012 GCF_000327345.1 Myotis davidii
GCTGGAGAACCTAAACCAATCCTGGCTGGAGAACCTAGCGAGAGAACATGGCTACAGAACCTGCCTGGAGAACCTGGAGAACGTGGCTGGAGAACCTAGCAAGAGAACATGGACACAGAATTTGGCTGGAGATTGTGGCTAGAGATCCTGGCAAGGCTGCTGATCAACTGAACGCTGTCTCCGTGTCATTCCTTCTTCGCCGACTCCGTCCACACCTTTGGGGACCCCTGGACCTGCTGGGGTTGGACCCCAGCAAGTGGTCAACAGTGTGGAAATTGACCAAAATGGCCAAGAGAAGATATTCCGGGTGGAGAAACATCCAGAATCCAGCATGGCTCAGGTGATATTTCTGAAGGACAATGTGGAGAATAGACTGCCTGGAACAGAGGCTCTGGGAAGTTTTGAGTGACTTTGGACTTTAGAGAAGGTGAGGAACTTAACTTGTGAAGTGGTGGGAAGATGGAACACTCCCAATTAACCTCTCGTGTAAATCAGATTTCAAATATAGACTCAGGTTTGTTTCAAGAAGGCATAGCTGTAGTGATGAAATGTAACGTGGTAGTTCTCGGGGACACCAACTATCAATTCTGTGCTCTCAGCTACCATGTAGGGCTTCCATGCTGGGATGTGTTCCACGTTGGTCCTCACTGGGTCAATGAATTACTCTAGGTCTGCTCAGCGCTCCATCTGGTGCGTGTCCCTCCTTGTGTGTAAACCCAGAGTGCTCTGAACTCTAGAGGTAGAGGTGGTGTGTGTGAGAGAGGGCTGGAAGATGCCCAGTCAGTGGGAACTCTCTGAACTTTATATTCAATTTTGCTGAAAACTCAAAACTGCTCCAAGGAATAAAGTCTATGTAATAAAAATTCTCAGTCATCATGCCACTTATTGGAACTTGAAGGGTGTGGTTTGGTTTTGTCCTTCTCTGCCCTCCCCCGGCTCCTATTGTACAATATTGAAGATCTGGGAGCCCAGTTCCATCCTTACCTCCCAGGATCTTTTGCATTATGGGGCACGGGGGTGGGGGTGGGGCGGCGTGGAGGGAGTGGGGCTGGATGTCTCCTTCGGGTGGACATACAGACTTTGGGAAATAATTGCATCTGGCCTCCTGCCTGATTCAAATCAATCCTGTCCTGATTTCTGTCAGGTGGGAGGCACATCTGTCAGTGCTTAGTCTCATGGTTGACTTAAATACCATCCTGTTTCATTTTGGTTAGAAAAGCATTTATCTAAAGCAGCCTTTAGAAACAGGAAAGACCAAGGAATATTGGCAGATAGATATTGGCCGACGGCTAGGTGCAACAGACCCTAACCTATTTATGAGACACGGTCCCAAATTTGTCTTCATTCCTTTATGTTGGTGAGGTCACATTGGCTATTTCTTTCCCATGACCTGCAGCTTGCCTGGAAAGGCATGACCTAAACTAAACTTCTGAGTTACATAAACTAATTTGGCATCTGCATGCAAAGTGGACAATACAATATGTTCAGATACATCCTGGATACAAAGGAAATCGTGAGTGGGTCATACAAGAATGTAATGTAACTCTTGTCTAAAAAATGCCAAATCCACCTACACCTTTGGTCGGCAAACTGCGGCTCGTGAGCCACATGCGGCTCTTTGGCCCCTTGAGTGTGGCTCTTCCACAAAATACCACATGCAGGCGCGCACATACAGTGCGATTGAAACTTCGTGGCCCATGCGCAGAAGTCGGTATTTTGTGGAAGAGCCACACTCAAGGGGCCAAGAGCCACATGTGGCTAGTGAGCCGTGGTTTGCTGAGCCACAGTGTGCCGGCCACTGACCTACACTATAGTATGAAAATAAAAGCTTAAAAATGCTAATATATCTAGCTTCTAAGTGGCTAATTGTATAAAGTACACTGAGATACGGACACAAGTTAGGAAGGTTCAAGAGCATATTTGAACTTTAGGGAATGTTTGCCAATAAAATGGTAATTTTGGAGGATAAAACTCTGACCCTATTTGTGATATATTAAAGAGTTTATTTTCTTCCCTGGTATTTATATCTTTTTGTGATTATTTCCTCCATGTCTGGTTACTACACTTTACAGGCCAATGTTAAATATAGACGTTAACTACAATAACAGTAGCTATGAAAGAAAGAGAGATCCATAGAAATTTACATTAGGCTATTTAAAACTTTTAAAACTTATTGAAAAAGAAATAAAGGACAAAACCCAACCACACTCTGAATTTCCTAGAGAGAAGGGAACACTATGGCAAAACCAGTGGCTTGAAATTTCCCAAATAAATAATTAAATATGACAAGGGATTAGCCAAGAATCCTACATTTCTCCATTTGTTCGGTTTCTTTGTGTCCATTGTAAATTAGAAACAAATTCTTATTTTGAATTTTTGTTAAAGGTTTCCTCAGGAAACCACACACGTAAAGAGAACCACACCAGCAGACCTATGGAATGATATTGAATGGGATTCACATAAGACTACTTTCAAATCAGAAAAATGGAAAGTAAAAGCAAAACATATACCTACATATAAAGAGTAAGTCCATGGAAGATTCTGAACACATGTAGATATGTCTTCCACTTAGCAAAGTATTTGAAAGATCTTAGGATTCACAGAAAGCAAAATAGTATTCAAATGCTAAAGGAACAACACCCTCACTTTGGTTAACACAAAGTGTAACATCATGTTATTATCAGCACTCTAGTGGGGATCTCAACTTCAGCATTTCTTGGACTTTTCAGGTTCAGGCATATGTGGGCACGTTTGGATTTGAGTGCCTGCGGGAATGAGTATGAGCTATTATTCATGGCTGATGTTACACACTCCTGGACATATCCGGGACTACAGTAGCTTCATAGAAATACATTTACAGCAGGGATATGTCTCATGCTAAGGAGGAAGGAAGCAGGTGGGGACTTATCATTGAAAGTGACTAGGAGTCCTGAACAGGGCATGGTAGTAATGGCTATTCAAACCCACTTTTAGCCCTGACAGCGGGCACAAGCCTGGTCATAGGGAGAGAGAGAACACCGAGTTAAATAAGAGCAACCGTGAAAGTCTGATGCTAAGTGCATGAATCCAGATGCCAAAGACACGTATTGAATAATTCCATTTATATGAAATATGCAGAATAGGTGAGTCCATAGAGACAGAAAACAGACTAGTGGTGACCGGTATGGAGGTTTCCTGCTGGGGTGATGAAAAAGTTCTGGGACTAGATAGTGGTGATGGTTGGGCAGCACTGCGAATGTGCTTAATGCCACTGAACTGTATATTTTAAAGTGGTGAAAATGACAAATTTTATGCTATGGATATTTTTTAATAATAATAATAATAATAATGACTGTTTCTATATAGTCACACACTGGAGACCAAGCCATGTTGCCTTGGGACACCACAAGGGAAGAGAGTAATCTTTCCCTCCACATGGCTGTGTAGTCCAGAGGGTTAAAGGCAGCTGCCAGCAAGGACTAGACCTGGTGAAGCGGAGGGAGAGATGTGGGCAGGGCCACTCGATGCTGGATGGCACAGGGAGGAAAGCGCTGCACTTGCTGCAGAGGCATAGGTCTGACAGAGCGGGGCACGGGGATTACTATCAGAGGGGACCATGGACTCATGTCTGAGCACACACAGGCACCTCCAGAAATGCTGGAGAAGTCTTGGAAGCTGGACACTGTCGGCAGGCGGAGAGCAGTGATGACAACGTGGGTCCAAAACAAGACAGTGCTGAATCATTGAAAAGTACTTTCACTGAATAGGCATATATTCCTTTTTCAAGACAACCATGTGGAGAGATGCTATCAATGCCATGTTGTACACATAGAACTTGGGCTCAGAAAGTTTAAGTGACCTTCCCAAGTTTGCATAGCTGGTGAGTGCTATGGAAAACTCCATCTTAGGCCTGTCGCCTCCCAAAGCCTCTTACCATAACAGAATCACTTATACCGACAGGGCAACCTATTTCCCCCTGAGAGCTGGCACAAAGATAACTACCCACTCGTACACAAGTGCCCTCACAGCCTTGCTCTTGAGCAGAGGCGGCACCAGTACTTGGCTACAGAGGCTAATTTGAAGGTGTCCGCTCCGTGATGAATTGTTCAGCTCTTGGGAAAGTGTGTAAAGTTGTACCTCTGTCTTGCTGCAAGCAAAACCTTTTTAAAAACATGCTGATATGAAACACAAATGTGCATTTTGAGGATAAAGATGCTAATTTGGGGGTGAATCGTGAGTTATTATAGAGAACAGAGACCTGGAGTTGCAGCAGCAGAGGTGAGAAGGAGGACTGCAGGGAAGGTGGGGAAAGGCCACAGTACCTTTATTCATGGCACACGTTTGGTTTGATGGTGAGAGAATGTTTCCTTTATGCTTCTACATAGGGCAGCAGCAGCACTGTCATCAGGCTTGGTGACATTTTATGGAAAATAACTGAGTAGGATATCAGCGTATGTTGTCCACAGAACTCTGTCATGTGTTGCCTCTAAAATTGGGTGGCAGTTATAAGTTCCCCAGATGGATTTCTTCTTCTTCTTCTTCTTTTTTTAACTGTCCTCTTCATTTTTTTAAAAAAATATATTTTTTATTGATTTCAGAGAAAAATGGAGAGGGAGATAGAAATATCAATGATGAGAGAGAATCATTGCTTGGCTGCCTCCTACATGCCCCGCACTGGGGATCAAGCCTGCAGCATGTGCCCTGACCAGGAATCCAACTTTGACCTCCTAATTTCATAAGTCAACTCTCAACCACTGAGAAACATTGGTCAAGCAGTAATGAACTATCTATATATATATATAAAAGGCTAATATGCAAAATGTCTCCTTGGAAATTCAACTGGGAGACTAGGAGCTTGATCGCTCACTATGACATGTACTGACCACCAGGGGGCGGTGCAGAATGAAGGAAGGCTCTGGCCGGGCAGCCAGAGGCCCTAATCGGCCCTGATGGCCAGCCAGGCCTAGGGACTCTACCTGTGCATGAATTTCATGCACTGGGCCTCTAGTTTTTAATATAAAATATGCTTAATAAAATTCTTTGAGATATAATTGATATGTAACATTTTATTAGTTTTAGGTATACAACATAATGATTTGATATATATCTACATTGTAGAATGATTATCACAAGTTTTAGTTAACATGTATTACCACACATTGTTCCTTTTTTGTGTGTGTGATGAGAATTTTTAAAATGTATTCTCTTAGCAACTTTTAAATATAAAATAAAGTGGTTTTTTTTTTTAAACTACAGTCACTATTCTGTATATTACATCTGCAGTTATATATCTTATAACTGGAAGTTTGTACCTTTTGACCACCCTTACCTATTTCATCCTTCCCCCCTCTCCCCATGCCTCTTCTCTGGCAATCATGAATCTGTTCCCTGTATCTATGAGTTTGGGTATTTTCTGTTTGTTTGTTTTTATTGATTTTGAGAGAGAGAGTAATGGAGAGGGAGAGATAGAAACATTGATGTGAGAGTGAAACATCAATCAGCTGCCTCCTGCATGCCCCCTACCGAGGAGTGAGCCTGCAACCTGGGCATGTGCCCTGGCCAGGAATCAAACCAGCAACCTTTCAGTGCATGCATGACACCCAACCAACTAGGCCACACCATCCAGCGTGAGTTTGGGTATTTGCAAGATTCTACAAGTAAGACTGTACATGTCTTTCTCAGACTTATTTTACATAGCATTATGACCTCAAGTTCCACACATGTAGTCACAAAGTGCAGGGTTTCCTTCTTTCTTGTGGAAGAATATATCTTATTATACATACAAGTTAGAACAAAAATTGCTTTACAGTTGTTCGTACTGTAATAATAATACAATAATAAATAATAACACAAGAATAAACTCTGTGTTTTGCATACTCAGAACTGCAAAGATACTTTTTGCTTTACCCTGCATATTACATTTTCTTTACCCATTTTTCTGTTGATGAATGCTCTAATAAGGCTGCATGGATTCATCTATAGTCAAGCTTATCCAGTGTGATGAAACTAG
>NW_006297890.1:180077-184183 GCF_000327345.1 Myotis davidii
TAAACATCTTTGATTGATTAAAATTGCAAATATGGGTTAAGAGGGAATATGCATATGAATTTCTTTAATAATGCATTTTTCTTGAAGGAAAACCCTTTCAGATCGTCTAGTAGAAAAAGAGAAATAACTACAAAAAGGTTCTTGAGGGCACAAAGGTGGGAAACCATAGCGGACCTTCCTCTGACTAGTTAGGACAACCCGGGCCTAGCTGACCTCTCCCCAGGCACAGGCAAATGTTAGACACTTTGAGCTGTGAGAAGCCTGGCGTGGATGCCCTCCTCGGTAAGTGAGCATATGGCATGAGTAGAGGAAGGAAATGCAGTCATACCAATGCTAACTTTAAATATATATATATCTCCTATGTAATAAAAAGCTAATATGTAAATTGATCAAACCGCGAACAACCAGTCACTATGACACTCAATGACCACCAGGGGCAGATGCTTAACACAGGAGGTGCTCCCTAGTGGTCAGTGTGCTCCCACAGGGGGAGCACTGCTCAGCCAGAAGCCAGGCTCATGACTAGCAAGTGCAGCAGTGGTGGTGGGAGCCTCTCCTGCCTCCACGGCAGTGCTAAGGATGTCCCACTGCTGGCCATCAGTCAGACATCCCCTGAGGGCTCCTGGACTGTGAGAGGGAATAGGCAGGGCTGAGGGATTCCACCTACTCACCTGCTGAGTGCACAAATTTCATGCACTGGGCCTTTAGTGTGTGTGTGTGTGTGTGTGTATTAAAAGCATAATATGCTAATTAGACTGGACAGCTGAACAACTTTCTGAAGGTCGTCCAGAAAGCCGTGGCTTTGTCTGCGAGGGCCGAGGCAAACTGCTGTGACCGTGAGGGCCAACCCCCTTGCACAAATGTTGTGTATTAGGCCTCTAGTATATATATTTCAGAGAGGAAGGGAGAGGGAGAGAAAGATAGAAACATCAATGATGAGAGAGAATTACTGATCTGCTGCCTTCTGCACACCCCACACGGGGACTGAGCCTGCAACCTGGGCATGTGCCCTCATCAGGAATCGAACTGTGATCTTCTGTTTCGTAGGTCAATGCTCAATCACTAATCCACACCAGTCAGACACAATGCTAACTTTAAATAAGATTCCTTTAGAAAGGATTGAAGTAATTCCTTCCTGCCATTTCCATCAGATTTTCAACTCCTCTTCAGGTGGTGACACCAGATCAAATGAGAACTCTTAGAATTTGAATGTGTATTGTGACTAAATTCCAGTGGATAAATGCTACATGTCCCTTGGTTTTGATTGATTGATTTCTGCATAGCCTGCAGGGAATCATTGATTGTAAACGGAAACATTTATTCTTGATTTAAAATCCATTTGTTCAACAGATAAGGCTAAATTTATTCATCAGCAAATCCTAACCTTCCCACAATCACTGGTTTCCTTCTCTTGCAGACTTTGGAGGAGGCTTGGTGAAGAATACAGCTGAGACAATGGGACTCTTGCTTGTCAGTTCTCTATGAACTCTGCTCATTCTCCAATTCTCCATGAGTAGCCATGGGCATTTTTTGTTTTGTTTTGAGAGGTTTGAAGTTCACAGTATATCCTTGACTATGCCACCTTCACTTCTTAATACTATATGAGTTCAATGACAGAAAGTACATTTGTGAGCTAGGAAGCAGCTCAAAGAAGTGCTCATGTAACATTCAATCCCATTATTTTCCTGTGTAATGTGAAAAGTTTTTTTACATCCTTGGTAACCTCTTCTCAGAAGGCCCATCGACCTTCTAATTGGAGGTTATAAGGTTTAAAATTATAACTCACATTTATTGAGCATAGTTTTTCCAGGGAAACTTTTGAATCATGAGGGTAGAAGTGAAGCCATATTCATTAAAAACCGAGCTGTCCACATGGCAAGGGAAGATGCATGATCACAGGAGAATATATTACGGACAATTCTATGGATACTGGGCCTGGTTGAAACAGGGCACTATGTTCACTCAAATTTCTGTTAGGGTACAGACACATGGGCCAGTGCTTGTATTCATGGTTGGTTTAATCCATCCCCTCTGCCAGTGTGGGGATTATTCCCTACAGTTATTCTCCAGTGATCTGTCAGTTCAGATTAAAAAAGTTAAGTGACGAAGATGCGGTGGCTGATTCCTTTGGAAGTCTGTGGCTGCTGGAATGTAGAGCAAGAGCTTTCCTTTTGAGAATCTGACCACGCTCTCCTCTTCTTAATTTCTCCCACGGCACCACAGACCCTCCTTACAGAGGCTGCACTTCCAACTCTCTAAGGAGGTAATTCAGCTTTGTTCCTATACAACAACATCAGGGTTGCCAAATAGCTTCACAGATTTGACGACATTTAGTTGTTATTTTTAGAGAAGGGGAGGTAGCGTGTATGTCTTCTCACTTTACAAATGAAGAAATATGAACTCAGACAGGATCCTAGGACCACGTATATCCTAGTTTTTCTTGGCCTGCACAATAAATTATAATGTTTTCCTTAAGCTACACCTATTTTTATATTTTGAAACATAGGAATTAAAAATATACCCTTGATAGATTTGCAATTCCATTCCATATTCATTAAAAAGAATTAAATGACTTTAATTGTGTAGCAAAATGTTTACCACTTAAAATTTACTCAGATTACATCATAAATATTATTATTCTCATTTTTATTTTCTCTTTCTATAGCTATAATAGAATTCTTTAGCAGGAAAATTAATATACTTCATGGCTAATTTGGTTATGTTGTATTAATGTGCAAATTAGCCATTCAATTTATATAGTCCAGTCTAAGCTTTCATATGTAATAAGTTAAAAAAGAAGACAACTAATAATTTAATGGAATTATTAATTACATTACCGATAATCCTACTGGAAGAAGAGTTATCAAACAAAGAATCTTGGGAAAATTCATAAAAAGCAAGAGAGGTTGGAAAATTAATGAGGTTAGGACGTAATATGGTCTTACTTATGTGAGTACAAATGTTTTTGTGTATGTTTCATGGATTCCTGCCAGGCTGGCTGGTTTTGCTTATGGGAAGTAAAGTAGCCTTAGTTTTACTTGGTTATTGCTGTATAGACACAAGAGGCAAATACAAATGTACCAGTAAGGATCAATTAGGTTATGTGGTGGTAACAGCAGCCCTACAATCTCAGTGGATGTGCCCAAGAAAGTTTATTTCTTTTCATGTCATCATAAGTTGGCAGGGGGCCTTGCCTCATTAGAGGTGCACAAGCTGATGGAGCAGCAACTGCCTTGACCATTGGATGATGACAAAAGAAAAGAGAGCTTGTCAGGGTGGGAATTAAATGCTCTGGCTCAGAAGTAGCCCCGTCACTCTCACAACTTGTTGGCCAGCACTAGTCACATGGCACCACTCAAAGGCAAGGGCGCCAAGAAGTGCCATGCTATCAACTCCTAGAGAGAAGAGCCAGAAAAAGTTGGCAAACAGCATGAATTATCTCCACAAAAGCGTCACTCTTCCTCTCAGATAGTTTCCGTGTTTATTACTCTCTTTCCACTTTCGTTTTCCTAAGTTAACCTCTGTATGCCTCGTCTGGATCATTGAAAGAACCTACTTACTGGCCTCTAATCTCTTACTTTCTTTAACCTTTCTCTTTCTCGTTCATTAATTCAACCACTGCTGTCAAGTTGTTTCTAGTGCCCATCTGCCATCAGAATTATCCTTCTAACACACAGACAGGGGTATACCATGACTTTTATACAAGAGCACAATAGTTCGCATCATCCAGAGATGAAACCATGGTGCTTGGACCGTCTCGGAGAATGACTGCACCGTTCCAGACTCATTCTAACCCCCTCTGGTTCAGAGACAGACACTTCTAGTTCAGAGACAGACACTTCTGGGATATGGCTCAACACGGCTTATGGAAACAAGGCTTGGAAAAAGTTTGAATTGGTTGACAACATTAAAAAATCAGGAGTGTCGACAGAAACTAAGATGGCGGCATAGATAAACACCGGGAAATTGCTGCCTCCCACAACAATTGAATAATACATCGAAAACACAAAATGGACATCATCCAGAACTACAGAAAGGCTGGCTGAGTGTAAATTCTACAACTAGAAGGAAAGAAAAGCACACTGAGAGCCAGAGGAGCTGCGGAA
>NW_006297890.1:185662-190125 GCF_000327345.1 Myotis davidii
AAGGACTGATCCAGAGACGGAGAGGCATTGATTGGACTGTCGGGCTTTGGAGGGAGGGTAAGGGAGGGTGGCGGTAAGGGGGAAAGATCAACCAAAAGACTTATATGCAGGCATATAGGCCTAACCAATGGACACGGACAACGTGGGGGCGGGGGAGTTCTAGAGGGTAATGGGGACAAGGACACATATGTAATATCTTAATCAATAAAAAATATATTTAAAAAAATCAGGAGTGTCTACATAAAATCTGCATTGACATTTTTCTTAAAAAAAAATCCAGGGAGGTCTGGCAACGTGATGCTTGTTCCTGTATCAGCAGTGGTGCTGAGTAGCAGCTGCCCTGCAAGGGAGGGCTGGCACCCCCAGTCGGCAGGAGGAATTGCTCTCCTCTGCACCCTCACAGGGGAACATGCACATGGCACCTTACATTATAATGAATAATGTGCACCTGGTTGCCTCTTTTGCCCAACAACTTCCTGCCGAAGGCAACCCTGTTTTAGTCAGGTCTTTCTTTGTCTTAATCTTCCTGCCTCCTCTCAGTAATCCGCATGTAGTAGCCGTTCACTAAACAATTGAGATGTCATAATTGCAGAGAACTATAATTTATTTTGCCATTTGTTAACTTTAGCTTATTCTTCTTACCCTCATGAGCCATATGCTTGCTCTGGCTGGGTTCAAAAGAGGAGAGATACCATGAGAGAATTCCTGAGTTTGAAGAGCTCCACTGCTCATACTTCTAGGAGACTACATGCAGGTGATGTGTTTTCTGAGCATGCCGGGATCTACAATGAACTGTGGGAATTGTTGTAGATGCATTTTTTAAAAATTAAGTAAAATTTCTGTGTTTCTTTTTTATAACCATATAGACAAAGGTAGTCATCCTGACCCACCTGGGGCCATGTCCTAAAAATTCTGTAGAATAATTTTGTTTGTGACCTAAGACAGTCAATACAGGAAGTGCATGAACATTTAAGAACTCAGGATTTGAAGGTGTGCTATTAAAATTCAACTTGAAGTATGTATATAAAAGGCGGTCAAAGAAGAAATGACAAGCTTAGGAAGCCCTGAAAGGTTATCTGGGTAGACAGAAAAGTGTTTCAGGTTGACATGGGTCTTACATGGACAGATTAAATCATAATCTTGGAAGAGTGAAAAAATGTCATCACAACCATGGCTGACCTAAACTCCACCAAATCTGGGCAGAAACATCATAGAGCATATGGATTAAGTGGGTTTGAGTTGAAGGTCAGGTTTTTAGTATGTCTGGGCTAGCAGGTTGTGAAAATCGGCCACGTGTAACAATCAGGTTGTTCTGTTATATGAGTGGGTGATAAAAGGGCAGACTCACAATGGGTCAGCTACCACTCTTCCCATGGCCACCCTCTACTCCATGCCATCAACAAATGCATGCTGTGTTCATCCAAAAACTGGACAAAAGTGTAGGATGGATAAACACAAATTCACTAACAGTATTGTTAAAACAACACTTACAGATCCTTTCTACCTATAATGAATTAAAACATTAATTACAAATCCTGAATAGATTACAGAAACGCTGTTCAGAAGACCTAGATGAGAAAATGAATTTTATGTCAACACAGTATCTCATAAATATGTTACTCCCTGCATAAGGACTCTCATTGCTGCTTGTAATGACCAGAATAATAGTCTCCTGTTATCTCTTTATATACATATTTATTTATATTTAAATTACTGCTCCCTTCCTCCACCTGTGCCTCTGCCTTCTCCCTTTCTTCCTCCACCCCTTTCCTCCCTCCCTTCCTTTCTACCTATCTTTCATCCTTACTCTAAACAATTATTAAGCACCTACCATGTGTCAGGGAATGTGCAGGAAGCATAAACAGAAATTAGACTTTGGTTCTGCTTTCCCAAATTTCATTCACAGTCTATCTGGGAAAACGGACATGCAAATGCTCAGTCATGCTATGTTAATATTTATTATTGTTTAATGGTTTTCACTATTTCTTTACTTCCCTCCAAATAAATATAAATCACCCTTCCAGTTAAAACCATTCAGAACATAGCCCCTAGCCCATTTTTTGGTGTCAGCTCCAACCAGTCTCCTATGTAAAACCTCCCTTCCAGTTGATCTTCTGATCATCATTGTCCATACATACTTGGCTTTCCTGTGTCTGTGTTTTTGCCCATGTTACACTTTTGAAATGCAGAAAAAGCATTTGATAAAATGCAGCACCCATTTATGTTAAAAACACCCAGTAAAGTGGGAATAGAGAGAACATACCTCAACGTAATAAACTCTATATATGACAAACCTACAGCCAACGTCATACCCAATGGGCAAAAACTACAAGTGGTCTCCTTAAGGTCAGGAACAAGACAGGGATGTTTGCTTTCACCACTCTTATTCAACATAATACTGGGAGTTCTAGCCACAGCAATCAGACAACAAGAAGAAATAGAAGGCATCCAAATGGAAAAGGAAGAAGTAAAACTGTCATTATTTGCAGAAGAGATGAAACTGTATAAAGAGAATCCTAAAGATTCCACCAAAAAAAAAACCCTGCTAGAACTGATAAATGAATTCAGTAAAGTAGTAGGATACAAAGTAAATATCCAGAAATCAGTTGCATTTTTATGCACCAATAATGAACTATCAGAAAGGGAGACTAAAAAAATCAACCCATTCACAATTGCTTCAAAAAACAATAAAATGCCTAGGTATAAATCTAACCAAGTATGTAAAAGACCTATACTCAGGAAATAAGACACTGAAGAAAGAAATCATGGAAGCATGTGCCATGCTTTTAGAGAGGAAAAATTCACATCAGTAAAATGTCCACACTACCCAAAGCAATCTATAGATTCAGCAAAATTCCTATGAAGACACCAATGGAGTATTTCACAGAATTAGAACAAACATTTCAAAAATTTGTATGGAACCATAAAAGACTCCAAATAGCCTCAGAAACATGAGAAAGAAGAACAAAGTTGGATTAATCACACTACCTGATTTCAAAGTATACAACAAGGCCATGGTAATCAAAACAGCCTGGTACTGGCATAAAAAGAGTCGTATAGACCAATGGAACAGAAGAGAGAGCCCAGAAATAAATTCATGCCTTTATAGTCAATTAGTATTTGACAAAGGAGGCAAAAATATAAACGGAGTAAAGATAGTTTATTTAATAAGTGGTATTGGGAATATTGGACAGATACATACAAAAAATGAAACTAGACCACCTTCTTACACAAGACTAAACTCAAAATGGATTAAATACTTAAAATGGTAGACCATAAAAATCCTAGCAGAAAACATAGGTGGTAAATATTGGACATTTCTTGTAGCAATATTTTTTTCTGATATGTCTCCTTAGGCAAGGGAAACAAGAGAAAAAATAGACAAATGGGACTTCATCAAACTAAAGAGTTTTTGCACAGAAGGGAAACCATAAACAAAATGAAATGAAAAGACAATTCACCTACTGGGAGAACATATTTGCCAATTATACATCTGAGTTTGATATCCAAAATTTATAAAGAACTTATAAAACTCAATACCAAAAAGCCCAAACATTCCAGTTAAAAAATGGGCAAAAGACCTGAATAGACACTTCTCTAAGAAGGACATACAGATGGCCAATAAACATATGAAAAGATGCTCAATGTCACTAAAAACAGAGAAATACAAATGAAAACCATAGTGAGATATCACCTCACACTTGTCAGAATCGCCATCATCAATAAATCAGCAAACAAGTGTTGGTGGGAATGTGAAGAAAAGGGAACCCTATGCACTTTGGGTGGGAATTCAGATTGGTACAGCCACTGCAGAAGGCATTATAGAGTTACCTCAAGAAATTAAAAATAGAACTGCCTTATGACCCAGCATTTCCACTTCTGGGAATATTCTGAAGAAACTTGAAATACTTATTAGAAAGAATATATGTACTCCTATGTCAATTGCAGTATTATTTACAATAACCAAGATTTAGAAGCAGCCCAAGTGTCCATAGGTAGATTAGTGGATAAAAAAGCCATAGTACTTTTACAGAATGGGATATTACTCTGCTGTAAAAAGGAATAATACTTTACTCTTTGCAAGAGCTTGGATGGACCTGGAGAACATTATGCTAAGTGAAATAAGCCTGTCAGAGAAAGACAAGTACCATATGATTTCAGGAATTTAATGAACAAACTGAACAATCAAGCAAAAACAGAGACTGACTCAGAGAGGGGGAAGACAGCTGGGGGCAGGGGGCGGGTAAAGGTGGAAGGATTGAGCCAAAAAAGAAAAAAAAGAGAGAGAACTCATGGACATGGACAACAGTGTGGTGACTGCGGGGGTAGGGGAAATGGAGGCGGAAGAGAGCATAGAGGGGTAAGTGGTGATGGGAAAAATGAAATAAAAATAAGTAAACAAATACAAATAAAGATAGATTTCTGGGGGGAAAAAAGAAAAGCAAAGCAAAGGGCCCAATCTT
>NW_006297890.1:190183-232118 GCF_000327345.1 Myotis davidii
GACTTATAACTTGAGAATATCTCTCCCAGAATCCTACCAACTGTATAAGAATCAGAGCTGACAGCGTTCTTGAAACTCATCAAACCAAACTTAACCTTTGAGAAATATGGAAAATGAAACCCAGAGACTTTAAGTGGTTTGCTCAAGCACATACACAGGGAAAGGAAGAATTATTTATTTGTATATATTCTATATAGCTTGAACCAATAACCACTTATACCAAGGAGAGTCTTTTATTGGCTTAGAATTCTAGAGGCAGTTCTAATCTAATAGTTAAAATCTCTATAATTATATAATTAAATGAGTGAAATAATTAGAAAGTGCTCTAAAACTTACTTATTAAAGAACTATTTTATCTAAGATAATGCAAGTAAGTGAAAAAAATTCCCCTGGAATTTATCTCCTAGCCTTGGACCATAAATTATTAAACTTGAAAAATATCACTGACACAAAAAACTGAATTGTGTATAAATCTTCATCTGTTCAGTTAACACATATTTACTAAGAGCCGACTGTGCCCCAGACACTCATTGCTCCCACGCAAATCTGAAAATTTAAAGGAGGAGGTGTTCACATGAGAAAGGATTGCAGCACTTTCGCATGGGCAACCCATTTCTAGGTCCAGCTGCCCGAGAGTCCACGTTACATGCTGTTGAATTAGGGGGTCCTCTGGGAAACATTGCCCCCCTAATGCATTCAAGGACAGGTGAAGCATCTTGTGGACAGCTCCTTCCTTCTAGCCTAAAGGAAGGCTTACTGCAGAGGAGGGGGGTTCGGGGAGAGGTTCCTGCTCTGGAATGGAGTGTCTCACATCTCAGGAAGGAAGGTGAGCCCCGGATGCCTTACAGACTGAGACAACCCTGCATCACTGGGAAGTTTTTGTAATCTTGGGCCATGCTTGCATTGGTGCCCTCTGGTTTTGCCCCTCACTTTTCAAGTTTGAGAGCATTTACATGAGAATGGACATTGAAAAAGACTTAAATGTACAGTAACAAGTTTTTCTCTGTTAAAATTAGGCAGTTAATAAAATCAATTTCTATTCTGAAAGTCATAATTGCAACAACATTTCATCTTCCTCTGGCTAAAGTAAAGTGGGGTAATAGGGTGGAGGAAAACTGCTCTTGCCTTATAAATATATACATTGAAAGTATGTGGATCCAAACTTCAGAAGGTAAGCAAGAAAGCGAAAGTCTTTCAGATGATTCTATGCACAGAGCACCGACCTAGGTGCTCCCAAGTCCTAAGTCTTCATGGAAAAGAACACAAAGGACTTTGCAGATGGTGGGGGCTGCTTGGTGCTCTGATTTGCCCTGCACCCCTGTGGTGTGACTCACTGGTACTGCAACCAGTGGGCACTGCCCGGGACTCAAAGGGGGCTCTGAGGCAAGCTGTGTTCCTAGGTACTTCTCAGCTGCATGCCTGAGATTCCAACCTTTGTTGTCAAATCTTCTCATTTGAGTCCCTGGATCTGGTGGGAGTGAGTGTTAAATGCAGTTCTGATTAATATAATAATCGCTCTGTTAGTGTTAGAGCTAAAAATGGAAATCAAAACACTACATCCTTACTAGTGTTCAGAAGGCCCCTGGCAACATGATAAATTCAAATCTATAAACTCAGGGACCTCTATGAAATGATTTGAGTTTCTTAGCTTTGGATAAACAAGTATTGAACGCTATCGATAGATCCAGAGGTATACGGCTTGTAAGATTTCTGCCACTGTCATTCTTGCTGTTACTACTATTGTTATTACTATGACTACTCTCATTGCTGTTACTTGTGTTGTTACCACTATTATTATTAGAACTAGAGGCCCGGTGCACAAAATTCATGCATGGGAGGGGCGGGGGAATCCCTCAGACCAGCCTGCAACGACGCAAGTGTTCCATGCCCGGTTTGGCCAGAGGCCCTCCGTGGCCAGGCACGGAACACTTGCCTCATCGCTGGGGCGATGACACAGCATCCCCCATCGCCTGGCCACTCCATGCCTGCTGCCCAGAGGCCCTCTGTGGCCAGGGCAGAATGCTTGCCTTGTCACTGTGGCAACAAAGCAAGCATTCTGCTAGGCCACTCACGCTGCCCACTCTCAGTGGCTGCCCCTGCCTGGGACTGGAGGACTCTGGCGGGGTTGAGAGGCCTGGGCACTGCCATCTTGTGGCTATGAAACACTACATCCTTACTAGTGTTCAGAAGGTCCCTGGCAACATGACAAATTCAAATCTATAAACTCAGGAACCTCTATGAAATGATTTGAGCTTCTTAGCTTTGGATAAACAAGTATTGAACACTATCGATAGATCCAGAGGTATACGGCTTGTAAGATTTCTGCCACTGTCATTCTTGCTGTTACTACTATTGTTATTACTATGACTACTCTCATTGCTGTTACTTGTGTTGTTACCACTATTATTATTAGAACTAGAGGCCCGGTGCACAAAATTCATGCATGGGAGGGGCGGGGGAATCCCTCAGACCAGCCTGCAACGACGCAAGTGTTCCATGCCCGGTTTGGCCAGAGGCCCTCCGTGGCCAGGCACGGAACACTTGCCTCATCGCTGGGGCGATGACACAGCATCCCCCATCGCCTGGCCACTCCATGCCTGCTGCCCAGAGGCCCTCTGTGGCCAGGGCAGAATGCTTGCCTTGTCACTGTGGCAACAAAGCAAGCATTCTGCTAGGCCACTCACGCTGCCCACTCTCAGCGGCTGCCCCTGCCTGGGACTGGGGGACTCTGGCGGGGTTGAGAGGACTGGGCACTGCCATCTTGTGGCTATGGGCGCTGCCATCTTTGTGATGGAGTGACAGTTAATTTACATATTACTCTTTTATTAGATAGGATACAGTGTCAAGTAGAACTTTAATGCAAGGAGGACCTCCTTAATCTGCTCTCAACCAATTTCTCCCACCTCAAGTGGCTGGATTTCCTCATAGGACAAGTATGTCAAAATAATGAAATCATAAATTTGGGGCAAATTGTTTAACTGAATCTTAGGTCTTTTGTCTATAAAATTAGAAAGATCAGCAACTCCCCATGGATGTAAAAAAGCTAAAATGATATAGTGCATGTAAAACTCCTAGCACAGTGCCGGCCACCAACTAGGAATATCCAAACTATTAATTCTTTCCTTTCCTTCCAACCCACCACATTCCTGCACAGAAGTGAGAGGTCTGTGAGGTAGGCAGGGAGTTTGAAGGAGAAAAAGGAATGGAATAAAGAGGTATAAAAGGAAGGTGTTCATGTGGGAAAGCAGCTACAATCTCCAGTCACCATGAGAGGCCAGTGGAGTTGGAAGGCTGCCTGCCGGAGGGATGGAGGAGAATGGAAACTGTCAGGCAACTGGTGGATATTTATTTTCCTAACAATACAGAGTTATCAGCCTGAAATCACCAACTAACACAATAAAAACGTTGACCGATCCTTCTCTGAGTACTTGTGCGCCACACTCAATCTCCTGTGACCCTTCTAAAACCCTGGTGGTTAACCTGCTGAGATGGCTTAAGGACCTATGCAAATGACCAGTTGCAAGTCGGGCCAGGAAAGTCCTTCTGGCAGTCACCCAAGAGTCGGTGTGCTTCTCTGGAAAAATTAACATTCTGAATTGCTAGGGGAAACTTAAGAAATGGAGAGAAGATGCTCTTAGATAGCTTATAGAATTAGACAGCGAGCCTCCTGTAAAAGCCCTCATCTGTACCTTGCAATCCCACACTCGGCAATGAATGGGAAGCACAAACCTTCTTTCTACGGCTGTCAAGCAGGATACTAAAACGGACAGGACCATCAACCTCAGTCATGGAAATGCTATGAAACTCAGTGGAGGCGGGGACTGATGACCACAGAAGTTGGGGGTTTTATGTGTTAAATTTGATCACCTGACACTTCATCCTGACCATCTTTAGGAAGATTGTCACTGTCATGGCTCCAGGGCCAAAAGATGGTTGAAAAGGTGCCCACTTTAAAGCTCAGGAGGCTGGTGGACTTCACTGGGGCTTAAGAAGGTGCATTTCAAATGAACAGTTGGGAATAATTATTTTCTCCCCTCCCCCCATAGCCTCAAATCTCTCTAATGTCTTTGCTACAGTTTAGTTCTATAAAATAAAATCATAACTAATTTAGCTTCCAACCTCCCTGTCCAAATTTTTATATAGGAATAAGAGTTTTAAATTTTGACTGTTTCAATGAATGTTATTATGAATTTCACATCTTGCCAACTGGATTCAGAAATAGCAATAGTCATATAAAACATGATTATTAAAAATGATAACAAAATCAAAATACAAAGTAGCAAACACATTTGTTTCATGCTCTTCCTTCCAACTCCCTGGTGACAAAGTGTTCTCTCACCAAAATGCCTAAAAGTAACTAAAATCTCTTCAGAATCTTTAGCTTCTTCTCATAAGGCCTTTTATCTTTACTGCAGGGAAATGTAGACTATTGCTCCAAACAAGGGCATATTAGTGTAGTCACAATTTTCAAAAGACATAGGAGGTGATCTGCTTACTCAGTTACAGTAAACACATTTCTCCTGTTGGAATTACTGCTGAATTGAGAGTCTCTTTAAGAAAGACCAGTCAGCCTGCTCTCCTAGCCTCCTACCCACTGGGGGTGCTGCAATTCAGTGCCCAGCCAGCAGGAACTAGTGAGGCACCAGTGACCCAGTCAGGGGTATAGGTCCAGTCCCCAAAGGTAGACATCTGCAAAATACCATCAAGTGCAGTGGAAACTGTGTACCATGTGTGCAGAGTGTCACAGAAGCTCAGAGCAGAAGGAGAACTTGGAGGTTGTTGCTAAAGGACTTGGATTAAACTCCTTCACATGTTGGAATTTAGTTTGTAGGGATCTTGTCAGGAACGGCCAACAGGTTTCATGTCTCCACTGGCTGGGAGCTCAGTGTGTATGAGGAGGCCAAGCCCATCATTAGCTCTGGCTGCACCGTGATTCTCTTGGAAACTGAAAATCTACCTTTTTGTAAATGTCCAAATTCTGTTTTTGCAACAATACCAAAGCACCCATACATGGCTTCTTTTGACATTCCTTCCAATATAGTTAGAGTAAATGAACACAAAGGCCAAGTATTCACTAGATTGTCCCAATGAGATCTGGTTTGCAGACTCCTCAGTGTACTGCTTAAAATCCCAAATATTAAGGGGAGGGATGGGAATCAATGGTCTTGTGCCCCAGGGTATTTATGCATTCATTCAATAAATATTTGAATTATGTTCCAGCATTGTTCTAAGGATAAAGAAATAGACATAATAGATAAAAATTTGTGTCCTTAGGGAACTTATATTCTATTTGGGGGAGACAGACAAGAAATAAGAGACGTAAAGAGAGTATGTTAGCTGGTAATAATTGCTAAAGAGAAAAATTAAGCAGAGCAGAATAGAGAGGGTGTCAGGAGGTATTAAAATTTTACATAGAGTAATGAGAAAGATGCCCAGAAATAGGTGAGGGAACAGGACATTCAGACATGTGTTGAAGAACCCTCCAGGTAGAGGGCATGGTACAAGGCCAGCCATGTGATATGTTTGGGGATCAGTAAAGAGGTAAGTGAGGCTGTAGGGCAGTGACGGCGAACCTATGACACGCGTGTTCTATATGTGACACAGCACCAGAGTTAAGTTAGGGTTTTTCAAAATGCTGACACGCCGAGCTCAAAAGGTTCGCCATCACTGCTGTAGGGCATGGAGCGAGAGAGAAGGTAGTGGAGAACGGGGTTTGGAAGGTCAAAGAAAGCAGGAGGTATGCAATCTCGGAAACCATTGTAAGAACTTGGGCTTTTACTCTGAGTGATTCTTGGTTGAGTGTGTTTTCAATAGTGCTATGTTCCTTGGGCTTTTACATAGTAGTGATTTTAATGCTGGTGACTGCTTGGCTTGGTACAAAATGTTTGGGCCACACCTCTGTAGGCTTGATTAACTTGGCCCTATCCTCTTCTGGAATTGAGTACTTCTGTATAGAAGCTGGATACCAGCTTACTATTTATCCATTCTAACTTCCAATTTCATGATTATGTGTCTGAATAATTAACCGCTAAGTTCAGTAACAATAGCAAGCATTCTGTGTTAACCCCCCCCGCCCCCCCCAACATATTTTTCTTGCTGAATCAGCCCTTTCTTCATATCCAGATATTTTTTCTATTACAGCTTCCATTTACTTTGAAAAATCAATTATATTATGTTGGATCATCTTTGTTTATCCTCCATTATCTTTTCCCCCTCTAGTTGCTTTAATCTATGATTTTTTTTTCTTTTACACCATATAGATACAGTGCCATTCGGTTTTCAGCCATGACTATTCTGTTCATTGATATTTCTTATTTATTAATCCTTTCTTTAATAGTGTTTATTCTGATTCATACTGTTATATTCTCAAATTCTTTCTTTATAAGTTTCATTCAGTGTTACCATTACCTCTTGGAGGACCTGTTTCACAATTTTCTTCTTTTATTTCCTTCTTTTATTTCCTTTAAGGAGGACTAAAAAATTTTAAATTTTTTTCCAGGATAAATTCTTCACGTGGCTTTTGCATACACTTTTCCTTTATTTTGTATCTTCCCATTTCTATCTCTGCCTTTATATGTGGCTTTCTTTACAACCATAGCCATTTTCATCTATATCTTTAGGCCTACACCCACATAGCTACATAATTGAATTATTTCTTCTTTAATGCTGTAACGTTATTCATGCAGCCATGGAAAATTAAGTAACTAATTAATTAACTCAACAAGTATTTACTGAATACCTACTAAGTGCCAAGTACTATTTTATATACTAAAGAAAAATTAAGAATAAAAGCAAATGAAATCTCTGCCACTGTAGAGCTCACATTCTAGTGGAGAGGAACAGAATGTTAATAAACATAATAAGTAGGTACATTACATAACCTGTGAAAATGTGATAAGTGTTATGGGAAAATCTGAAGCAGGGTAAGGTTACTAAAAGTGAAATAAATAACCACTGGAGGGTTTTAAGCAGAGGCGTGATATGCTTTGATGTATAAAATAAATATCCTGGCTGCTTTTAGCCATTTGTAACATGTGCCCCACCTGGCCATTATTTCCACCCGTGTGATGTGGTCGATTCTCCATGGCCCTTTTCTTTCCTTATCAGTGAACCTTTGCCCCTCAGAGCTCAGTAGAAGGTGGAGGTCGTTCATTGATAAGGGAGTGAACAGTCACTGTAATCCACTCCTTCCTTTCTTTTTCTGAAATCTCATAAAAAATCACGTACCAACATTTTACCCAAACAGGGATGTGTCCTGCTTCCGGATTGTTCCCCGACCCGGAATGCTTGCTGTTGTTCCTGGAAGTAAAGCAGGTCAACTCCAGGTTTTCTTTTCTCTGCTTCCTGTCTTCACCTTCCTTCCAAAGCAGCCCTCCTCACTCCTCTCTGACAGAAGATGGGAACAGGCAGAGGAGTTCGGGGCCCTGGTCAGAGGTGGGGTAGGGACTTCCTCTCTCTGGTGGCCCCTGACTGGTGTGTTTTCTCTTTTGTCTTTCATCAGCCACATGCATGCTTTTTGCTCTGAGTGACTATAATAGTCGGACTTTCCTCCTGGCTGGGGGGACAAAGCTAGTGTAATTGAACCATCCCCTTCAGCATAACAAGGATAAACTGACGCGTGGTGGTGGTGTTCTAGTAATTTTAAAAAGAATCAGTCCTGTTTTAAGAGGACTGCATTTTCATTTTGATAGTTAAGGCAATGACAGATGGCTTTCATCAATACCTGAGAATTCAAATTTCTCTATCAGACTGGCTTTTTATGAATAAGTCCCTGTTAATGGATAGTCTCCTTTTTGTTTCAGAGTCTTATGAAATGAAAACATAATAGACATTTGTGTATAACCAATAAGGACACATCTCTTCCACACCTGATACATAAAGCTGTTATTTTCCTAAGTGTGTATAGCATGTTGAAACTTACTTTAGTTACTTTTCAACCTTGAAAAGTTATCTTTCAAAAAAAAAAAAAGAAGAAGAAGAAGAAAGAAGATCCAGTGCATAGACCTGAAAGGCTTCCCATCTTTTACAAGATTTTTTTCTTTTTCTTTTTTTTTTGCTCATTATAAAACACTGTGAAGTATTGCGCTAGGAGGCTACAGACTCTGAACTGTCCTAGATTCGGGGAATTCAGAGTTAAGGCTCCAACAGTAACCTTAACATTGCCTTCTCACAGGGTTACAGCAGCCTTTTGTTATGTGATTGCATCTCCCAAAAGAGCTAAATTCTCCACCGCTTATCTGCTATTCCACCTGCAAACCCCTCTTTGAAGTTGATGGGGCTCTGGGCATGGTGGGGGACCAGCTCTAATACAGGAGAATTAGGCCCTGTGCATTCAAAACTACAAACTGACACACGTGTGTGTATTCCTTACCCATGAGGAAAGGTTTAAAAGGCCAACATGTAGCTACTTGATGGTGCCTTCTGGAAAAAAAAAAGAGTATAAGCTCTTCCATTTATGTAAGTCACATCTTATGTCATGTCACCAACTCATATCTAGTTTTTGGATAAAAGCCTCCATTGTACAGGAAAGGTAACCTTGTAAAAATGATAAGTGTGGTCTTTCTCGGTGTTTTATGCAATTAAAATGTTAACCTTGACATTATACTAGCCCTTCAGTTTTCTTTAAATGTCCTTCAGTTTGCGAATCTGAAGGAAAAAAGAAAAAATTTTAAGTGTGGGATATCTCTAGTGAGGCAATCTCCTTGTCTTCATTCTCTTTATGGGGAGTCGTGGGGATTGGCTACCTCAGCCAGTGGCCATGGCCACTGTTCGGAGTTTCTCTCAGCATCGCTATTCCCTTGTTTCTTTCAGGAACTTCCTTTCTCACCTTATCCTGCTGTTTAGCAACTGGAGGAGAGAAGGGAGAGCACAGGCAGCTGATTTTTTTTACAGAGAGGAAAGGAGAGGGATAGTTAGAAACATTGATGAGAGAGAAACATCGATCAGCTGCCTCCTGCACACCTCCTACTGGGGATGTGCCCGCAACCAAGGTATATGCCCTTGACCAGAATCGAACCTGGGACCCTTCAGTCCACAGGCCAATGCTCTATCCACTGAGCCAAACCAGTCAGTGCATAATCTCCTTTTTACTGTGAAGTTAATGAAGCTTAAGCCCCGGGCCCTTCTCCGGCAAAGTTCCTGGTGAAGGTCCCAACAATACAGGGTGGAGCAAAAGTAGGTGTACAGTTGTTCATAAGGAAAATAATACAATAATTACTGAATAACAATACAAGAATAAACTCTGTGTTTTGTGTACTCACAACTGTAAACCTAGTTTTGCTCCAGCCTGTGTGTTCTCCTGATACCATGCTTTACTCAGATACTTTAGCTGCAATTGGCTATAGTCTGTTGTGTCTTTCCACTTTGTTCACCATCTCATCCCTTACTCCAGTCCTTCCCTTCCATCAGGTGGTCCTTGGAGTGGTTGTGAGGATTCATGGGGAGGTTGAGCTGGGGCTATATTTAGTACTAGAGGCCTGGTGCATGAAATTCGTGCAGGGGGAGGGGGAGGGTCCCTCAGCCCAGCCTGCAACCTCTCGCAATCTGGGACCCCTAGGGAATGTCCGACTGCCTGCCTCAGGGGATGTCCTGATCGTCCCTAACCACTCTGCCTGCCTGCCTGATGACCCCTAACTACTCTGCCTGCCTGCTTGATCATCCCTAACCACTTGCCTGCCTGCCTGATTGCCACTAACCACTAGCCTGCCTGCTTGAATGCCCCAACCCCTCTGCCTGCCTGATCATCCCTAACCACTCTGCATGCCTGACTGATGCCCCTAACTGCTCATCTGCCTGCCTGATTGCCCCTAACTGCCTCTGCCTCGGCCCCTGCTGCCGTAGCTTTGTCCGGAAGGATGTCCAGAAGGTAGTTAGGCTGTCCGATCTAATTAGCATATTATGCTTTTATTATTATAGAATGGTTTAGTGGGATGTCTTTATGTGGTTTGCGGTTCCTTCCAATAAACAGTTAAGTTACTGCTAGATGTGGAGGTATAGGAAGAGCTACAAGTAATATTCCTCCCCCCATTCTTGTGACAGAGATATGCACCAACATAAGAACTTGTTCAGTGGTGCCTAGCACTGCAGGTATGTGGATAGTGGAGACAACAATTGAAATGTACAAAGCTAGAAGCTAATTTGTGAAAAATTCTTTTCAATCTCACAATTTTGATAAGAAAAATAACTGATAAAGATTTTTCTTAAATTTGACAACAATCCTAAAACTTTACTTGACCAGTAACAAATTAAGCTCTAAGAAATTTTTCTAAAGTATCAATATTTTTTTAAAAAAAGATTAACCATGACAGAGGAAACAATTATTATTCAGTAATCGCTATAGAAATTGTTGTTATACTTTTTGTCATTTGAAGAGGTGATCAAAGATATTAACCAAAAAAATGTAGAGATCTTAGAGAGTATGATAGGTTATATTTGTAGATTTTATGATATTCACAGCCTTTTCTAACTTTTACATTTGTAATGTTATGACTTCTTTTCCCATTCTAAAAAATATTAACTTTCATACATTTATTCTTAATTTTACATTCATGTTCTTAAAGACAGCTCCTCAAATTATATAAGCTTCAGGATCTACAATCCCAGACCTGCCCCTGAAGAACATTTTTTTTCAGTTTTAAAATATTGACCTAGCAAAGATATGTCTGGTTTTTAAAGTGGTGGCTGGTTGTCAATTGTTTTAAATGTATCACAGTAACTGCAGAAAAAGTCTTCTGACAGTTTTGTAATTAAAATCCACACCTCATGAACCATTATTTGGTGGGTCTCTTGGATATCTGAACAATCCCGTGCCCTCAGACATGTCTCATGACTGATGCCTTCTGAACATCTTCTAACAGATCCTCCAAGATCCTACCCCAAATCAGAGCTCAAAGTTTGTAATGTCGATACTAAGTTTAAAAAGGAGCAAATAAAATAAACAACCTAAATCCTAACTCTGAAAGAAATAACCAATAGATAGGATCCTCTATTGGTACAAGAAATAGAAGTCATCTAATTGGGTTTGGACAGAAGTCTTCCATCCAAGGATTAACATTAAAAACAAAAAGATGCTCCGTCCATGCTTCGAATACACACAAATAGCATGCCTTTCTATTTGAAATGGATGCCCCTAGGCTCTTGGTGTTCTGTAGAAATTTCTGAATTCCTGGTCAGTTTTCCTGAATTTAGTAAAATATTCAGATTAGGTAGTGACCCCAAACGTGGGACTGGAGCTAAAAACCCTGAGCCAATGATTACAGTGGATGTCAGAGTGTAACAATTTACTCTATTCTAGAAAGTGAAATCATACAGATGTAGGGTAGTGTAGTGGGGGAAGCATGCATTTTGGAGACATGGGTATAGGTCTCTAAACTTACTAAGTGACCCCTGGCCATGCTATTTAACTTCTTTAAGCCTTAGTTTCCTCATTCACAAAGCTAGCATCATAATACCCAATTAACAAGTATGCTAGGAAGAACAAATACAGTGCTGTGGGTAAAATGTCTGGATATTGGTAGATAATCAAAAAATGATAGCTATTATTTTCTTTGTGGGTTTATGACACCACTGCTGTTCGAAGGTCAAGGTCTTAGACTCATCAATAATAACTGCTTTATAAGCAAGGGTGACTTTATTTTCAACAATGATAATTTATTGGCTACGGACAGGCTGGCAGTTCTGGTTGATTTAATGGGTTGGGCTGTCTTGATTTGTGAACTTGGTTTCTATCTGTTAGAAGCCCAGAATTTTTCAATATTGTTCATGTATAGGATTTCATGGACTGAATTTGCAAATACAATGTCTCTCAGTACAGTTAAGTAATTACAAAAAAAAGAGAAAAAGAGAAAAAGAGGAAGAAACAGTAATGAGGGTTAACCTTAATGGAAAGAAAATTACATCATATTTGAGTGGTTAAAGAATGGACTATTCTATTACAACAAAAACCCTGTCTATTGAAGTATTCTAGGAATAAATTTAGTTCATTTCTCTTTTCTTTTACAAATATCCAGTGGAATTCACATACATGACAATTCAAGTTATCATGCTTCAGGATGTTCTTAGAAGAAAGGTATATTCACCATCCTACATTTTTTCTTTTTTTGACTATAAATGATTTTTTACTTTTAAATTACAGTTGACATGCAATAGTATATCAGTTCCAGGTGTACAACCCAGTGATTAGACATTATATAAGTTGGTAAGTGATCATCCCGATAAATCTCATACCCATCTGACACCATACATAGTGATTACTATATTATTCACTCTATTCCCTATGTTAATACTTCACATCCCAGTGACTATTCTGTAACTATGAATTTACATATCTTAATCCCCTCACTTTTTCACCCATCTCCTTTACCTCCCTCCCATCTGGCAACTGTCAAAATGTTCTCTGTCACATATGTAATAACTTAATAACAAAAAGAAAGACAATGGTCTCTGTTTCTATGAGTCTTTTTCTGTTCTGCTTGTTTATTTTGTTTTTTAGATTCAATTTTTGATAGGTATGTATTTATTGCCATTTTATTATTCATATTTTTTATCTTTTTCTTCTTAAAGAAGACCCTTTAAGATTTTATGTAATACTGGTTTGGTGGTGATAAACTCTGTTAGTGTTTTCTTGTCTGGGAAGCTCTTTATCTGTCCTTTGATTTTAAATGATAGCTTTGCAGGGTAGAGCAGTCTTGGCTATAGGTCCTTGCTTTTCAACAATTTGAATATGTCATGCCAATCCCTCTGGCCTATAAAGTTTCTGTTGAGAAATCAGCTGACAATCTAATGGGAGCTCCCTTGTCGGTAATTAACTGCCTTTCTCTTGCTCCTTTGAAGATTTTTTGTCTTAAACTTTTACATTTTAATTAAGATGTGTCTTGATGTGGGCCTCTTTTGGTTCATCTTAATTGCGCTTCCCAGACTTGTATGATTATTTCCTTCACCACATTTGGGAAGTTTTCCATCATTAATTTTTCAAATAGTTTTTCAATTTCTTGCTCTGTCTTCTCCATCTGGCAAATAATGCAAATGTTGGAATGCTTGATGTTATCCCAGAGGCTCCTTGTACTAGCCTTACTTTTTTTTTTTTTAATCCTCACTCAAGGATATTTTTCCTGTTGATTTTAGAGAGAGTGAAGAGAGAGGAAAAGACGGAGAAAAATATCCATGTGAGAGAAACACATCAATTGGTTGCCTCTGGCATGTGCCCTGACCAGGACCTAGCAGGGCGGGGGCGGGGGGAGGAGTCTTGACCAGAATCAAACCTGGGAACCTTCGGTCTGCAGGCCGATGCTCTATCCACTGAGCCAAACTGGCTAGGGCCTACTCTTACTTTTTTGGATTCTTTTTTCTTGTTGTTGTTCTGATTGGGTGTTTTCTGCTTCCTTATCATCCAAATCTCTGATTCGATCCTCTTCTTTATCTACTTCACTACTGATTCTGTGTAATGTATTCATCATTTTAATTAATGTATTCTTCATTTCTGACTGGTTCTTTTTTATAGTTTCTAGTTTCATTTTCATGTTTCCTGTCACTTTGTTGAAATCCTCACTAAATCCATCTACTCTTCTTCCAAGTTCATTATACATCCTTACAACCAGTGTTTTGAACTCTGTATCTAAAAGATTGCTTGTCTCCACTTTGTTTAGTTCACTTCTGGAGTTTTGTTCTGTTCTCTTATTTTGGGCATGTTTATTTGTCTCTGCATTTTGGCAGCCTCCCTGTGTGTGTTTCTATGTATTAGGAAGAGCTGCTAAGTCCCTGGGCTTGGTAGAGTGGTTTTAGTTATTAATAGGGTCCAGTGGCACAGCTTCCCCAACCACCAAAGCTGGGTCCTCCAGGCGCATCACCCAACCCCTCGCCCCCCCGCACCCCGCTTTGGTCTTTGAACACCCTCCTATTGTAGTTGAGCCTGGATTGCTGATTATCTTTTGAAACTGATGTAAAAATCTTCATTATTAAAGGTCCTTCCTTCTGTCACATATTCCACAACTATTTTTCTCAATTTATTATTTTTTATTTATTTGGGGATTTTTAATATAAAGGTCTTTTACATTTTTAAATATCAAATCTTTGAAGATTTTCTTTAATGGATTGTTTTCCTTTGCTTTTATTTTTAGAAATGCCTAATCCCATTTGAGATGAGATAACTATCACTGAAAGGTGTTTGTACAAGGGCTGACGTTATCAGGACTGTGGTTTAGTGAACTAGTCTGACATCATATATATATATTTTGACGAAAGACTATTTAATTCTTCAAGAATCTAAAAACAGACCCAACGTGTTTTGCTGTGAACACTTTGTATAGACAAAGTGAGACAGGGGTTTGGGTTTAAAGGGAAAAAAAGAATCAATACAGTGATGGAGGGATAAAGAACGCAAGCATTCAGGCATTCTGTGGAGGATTACCTTCTCTCCATCAAGAGGTCCATAAAAAGGAGCAAACCGAGATCCATGAGGGGAGTCAGCAGGAGCCATGTTTGTTTTCCCCATCCTCTGTGATAGCTTTTCGCTGAGAGGCCACTGCTAGGTCCCCGTTTGCTCCCCTCCATTGGGCCTGAGGTGCCAGGGCAGTACAGGGCAGTGAGATGGATCCGAGTAGAAGATGGGGAGTGCTGAATCTTGGTAAGAAATAATAAAAGTCTGGACTAGGTGGTCTCTCATGAATTACATTGATTAACTACATTTTTTCCCTCTATGAGGAATTAATAAGACTATTTCTTAGAATTTATGCACATTCTTCTCTCCCTGCCTCCTTTTCTTTTCTATGGATATACAGATAGCAGGGTTATTCCTAAGGCTGCAGCTTGAGGGGAGCTGATGTGGCTGGGGGTGTTGTGAATGTCATCACCTGGGACATAGTTGGCACACAGGCTTTGCTCTCATGTTTTCTGAAAGAAGGGGAATCAATCTAACCCCCAGAGCATCACCCACCCAATCCAGTCTATAAGACCAACTTTTTTTTTGCATCTTCCAACAACTGCATGAATAAGGATATTGTGAAAAGATAGAGGATAAAAAGAATTATAATCTGAGAATGTGAGGTGTTTCTACATATTCATAGATGATATCCCAGCAGAGGAACTAACACATAAAGTAGTATATGCAGTAAAGGTTGTATCTACACTATAACAGCTATAGCCTTTTCAGGCACATTGATAAGGGCAGTGGTCCCCCAAGTGTGGCTCTCCAATCCCGCATCCTCAGCATCACTTAGGAACTTGTTGGAAATGCACGTTTCAGGCTCCATCCCAGACCAGCTGTCATAAAACTCTGGGTGGGACCCAGCAGTGTGTTTTAACCAGTCCTGCGGGTGACTCTGATGCATGTCAAGGGTGAGAACCATTGGACTAGATTAGCCCTCAGACCTAGATCTCTGACATTTAGTCACTCATCACTCAACAATCATTGAATGCTACCAAGTGTTCAGTTCTCCAAGCACCTGTTATACGCTGCCTGTAGCCAGCTCTAAGGCAGAGACTCCAGCTCAAAGAATGAAAAGAGGCAGGTGCACATGCCACTTATGAAAAAGTTAATTTTGCTTTTACTCCACTTTCTTGGCTCTCACTGATTGTTTCTTTCAAATCCAGACAACTAGTACCTGTTGGAGTTCGGCAAGTCTCATGTTGTGCTAGTCACTGTAGAGGCCCCTAAGGGAAGATCAGCCATAACCCTTGCTTTCGAGGAACTTGGAATTTCATCGGGACCAGTCAGACATGCAGGAAAGAGACAGTGCCAAGACAAGATGTGGTTTAAGTATGCAACTCAGCAGTGCAACCCTGGAGTACACACAGTTCCTCCTTTTCCACCCTATTAATTTTCAAATGCCTGCCTTCCCCAAACATTTTGACATTGGCAAAAAGTCCCCAAGAGCATGGAGTGTGAGGGAAACAAATATCACAAATAAAAACCAGTACTTTTGGTATTGGGGCCATCTCTTTTCGAACTTTATTCCTGGGATGCAGAGAGCTCTCTTGTGGTCCTTTACCACCTTTCTGGTGAGTTCTTAGGTTGTAATAGGTCAAAGTTTATTTGAACACAATTTGTCTCATATCTTTTGAATTTGCAGAGGAGAATGAGGTGTAAAATTGAGAAAATTTGTGAATTTTTTCAAGAGGGAAAATTATGATTCCTGAAAATGATAGACTGGAGAAAACAGACTTTATTCTTATGCAAAACTCACTGCTATTGTATTAAATGAGTGACTTACAGCTGCCCAAAAGAGGCAATGTTGACAACCGAGAGCTGGCATACATGAATCAGGAACAAATTAAAAGGAAGAACTCTTTGCTTTTTTCTTCAAAAAAATGCATTAGCCTTGTAGATTTGGGGAAAACTATAAACAAATTACTATCACTATCTGGGCTCAGGAAGAATAATCAACAAAGTTTCCCATATGTCCATGTGAAGAAGTCAGAAAAACGGAGGCCACTGGTGGTTAACGTTCATAAATTGCTGAGCGAGCAAATGGGGAAGTGTCAACCCAGAAGGGAGCTCCCTGACGCGCGGCCTTAAAGATCTGTCCCTGGCCCTTTCCTACTTCACATTTTCCGTAGTGACTAGAATAAAGGCCTGGAGGGAATGACTGCTAAGAGGACGACTAACAGAATGAAGGTCCCAAAAGTTCATGACAGGCTGGTATCCTATGTAATAAAAGAGTAATATGCAAACTGACCTAACGGTGGAACAACCAGAACGACTGCTCCACCAGTCACTATGAGGCGCACTGGCCACCTCTTGGTCCCTTTCCCCGGCCAGCAGGCTCTGATTGCCCAATGGCAAATGGGGAATCGGGGGTGGGTGGCGGGGGACACGGGTGGCACCAGGCCAAGGCCCCTGCCCCACCAGTCGCCCCACACACAGAGGGTAACCCACGGCGGGGGTGGGGCCATTGAGTGGGCGGAATGGCCGACTTTTCGGTTCCTCCCCCCGGCCGAAGGCTCTGATCACCCAATGGTGAATGGGGAACCAGGGGTGGGTGGTGGCGAGGGGCGGGGCTGGCTGCAGCCAGTTGGGGAAGATGGCCCTGATCACAGGCCAGGCCCAGGGACTGTAGCCGTGCATGAATTTCATGTGCCAGGCCTCTAGTAACAGTATAACAGTCTTGATAAGAAATGTGTCAAAATGAAATATAATAAAGGTAGAGTTACAATTCAAGTGCTAGTTTAAAATACACACATGCACGCACACACGTGCCTCTGCAGAGATGCTCGAGTGGGGACCCGTGGGGAACAGCAGCACACATTTAAAGGCCTTACAGGTTCTGGATGACAATGAGCAACAGCATGCAGCAGAATGATGTGGTTGCCCAAAGCGAATGTGATCGATAAAAGCACGGAGCCTGGAACAAAGGCTGTAAAATGCACCTGCCCGCAGAGCCAGCGGATCCTTCTGGGGAATATTGCGTTCAGTTCTGGATGCCGTGATTTACGAGGGGCATTGAGGAGGATTCCATCATTTCTCGATAATGCCGAAGGACCCTAAAATAAACAAAACTGAAGCTTGTAGGAATGGGCCAATCCTCATGTCACAGGATGACCAAGGAAAGGAGTTGAAAAATTATTAAATAACACGGAAAAACACTTTTGAATTTCTAGGTAGCCTTTTTCCATCACAGAGCACTGAAGTGCAAAAACCTAGGAGTAAAAAGGTCATAATTACAGCTTTTCACCAACATACAAACGGGGTTCAATTTTGCCTACAAAATTAAAAACAGCCTTCTGAGGAAAATGACTGAATGGTAAACTTTCCACTAAGAAGGTTGCTATGGGCGGAATTGTGTCCCCTCCACCCCCCAACCCGCCACCCCCAAATGTATATGTTGAAGCCCTAACTCATAGTACTTTGGAATATGACTCCTATAGAATATTTGGGAGGCAGGGTCTTTAAAGAGGACATTAAGTTAAAAGGAGGTCGTGAGGCCAGGCCCTAATCGGGTCTGACCGGTGTCCTTATAAGAAGAGGTAATTAGGGCACAGACACAGACAGGGGGCTGCAGGAAGACCCCGGAAGAAGATGGCCATCGACAAGCCAAGTAGAGAGATCTGGGACAGACCTTTCCCTCGGAGTTCTCAGAAGAAACCAACCTTGACCTCAGACTCCCAGCCTCCAGAACTATGAGAAAACACATCCTCAGTCTGGGGACCTTCGTTTCAGCGGCCTGACCGGACCAGTACAGAAGTTCAGCCAGGGCTGAATGGTTTCAGAGAGAAAGGGAGAGGGAGTGAAAGATAGAAACATCAATAAGAGCGAAGCATCATCGATTGGCTGCCTCCTGCACACTCCCTACTGGGGATCAAGCCCTCAACCTGGGCATGAACTAGGAATTGAACCGTGACCTCCTGGTTCATAGGTTGATGCTCAACCACCGAGCCACACTGGCCAGGCAATTTCAGGTTATTTATTACGATGTTTAACTTTAATAAAATCAAATTTGTTCATTTTTTTGTCTTACAGCCTTTTTGTGAAGGATCTTCTGTTCTACACTTGGTTTGAGGTTCTCATTAGGGAGTGAAGGTGATTCATTTGGGGAAATGTACCAGGTCACAGGGCCTCCCTGATTGGCTTGCCTTGGGGAGGGAACCAAGAGCTCTGGTTTCCAACCAGAAATCAGGGAGGCCGCTCTGGGACTGCTGGAAACACAGGCAGGAGGCTGAGAAGGAGTGTGCCTGCTCTGCTGGCTGGGGGAATGCAGGAGCAGTGGCTGGCTGGCAGCAGAAAGCATGGCCTGAAGGAAGCTGCCTTGAGCACATGCCCGAGTGCTAAATTAATCCAGCTGTGGCTCACCACTCTCTTCTGGCTGAGAGTTCTCCCCGAGGGACCTTGACATCAGCAAAGGCCCTTTGGAGTCGAATGAAAACCCACATGCAATCCCCGCAAATGCCAGTAAGATGGGGAACCTCTGAGTGTTGTTTAGGTTTTAAGCAAGTGCTCCATCAATCCGGTGTATGTAATTCTCACAATTTTTAGATGTCAACATTCAATTATGAATGAGGCTTATACCACATGTGAAACAATTCCAGCCCCTCATTACCTATTTAGCAGTAGTTTTCTGCTGGGCAGGGAGGGTCGTTTTCATGGCCTGCTGTGAAATTGACACACGCTTCTAGCTGTTTTTGTTCTGTTTATTCTTCTCAGTGTCTTTCAGAAATACTAATGCTGTGGACACCATTCAGGAGATGGGGTTTATTAATTATTTGGGCTCTCTCTCTAAGTGGATCAAACAGAGCTTTATGAGATAGATGAAATACACAGCAGTGGCCAAAAGGGTGGACAGATAAGATGGTCTGTTTATTCAAAAAAGATGGAAAGGAAAATGTGAAGTAGGCACTGAAAAATAAAACTGAGAGGAACTGACGGGCCGGACTTCCAAAGCAGGCGAGGGGTGGTCTAATGTGACTGTGCTGGGTGGATCCTGTGACATTCTGCAAAGGGGCAGCCCTAGCCTGGCAGCTGCCTTGTAGCAATATCTGGCAGGACACACACTTTTACTTAAGACTGGAATGAAGACTGGGAAATGTTTGTCACAAGGGTCTCCCAGACGAAATCAGGCTATGATTATATATGTTAAAGCAATGGCTTTCTGATCCCTGTACTTTTTGGTTCTAGGACTAGTTCTGATAAGAGATTGGTCTGAGGCAAAACTATACACTTAACCAACTTTTTCTTTTATTATAAGAATTAGAGGCCCAGTGCACAAAATTCGTGCACTTGGGGGTGGGGGTGGGGGTGTCACTCAGCCTGGCCTGCGCCCTCTCACAGTCTGGGAGTCCTTGGCCTAAGCCGTCAGTCAGACATTGGGAGCTCCTGCGTCTGCCCCCTTGTGGTCAGTGCACATCATAGTGACTTGTCATTCTGCAGTTCGGTGATTTGCATATTAGCCTTTTATTATACAGGGTGTGGCCTATGTTACCACTTGTTAAATGTGAGTTTCAAGTGATTTTTGTCTTATAGTAAAGGTAAAATGCCAATAGAAAACTGGATGATTATGGTGCAAATTTCCAGACTTCTAACAGGCATGCTTAATTTAGCCTAAGGAAAAAATGTGTATAAGTATGTGAATGTATGTGTGTGTGTGTGTGTGTGTGTATATAGAAAGCACTATTAAAATAATCAAGCACAACATTAAAGTACACAATTCGCCTCTCCCCCTCCACTCTTTCTGAAAAAAAAAATCAATTGAAAAATATCCTTGGCTGAGGCTTAAAAACAAACAAACAAACAAACAAAAACAGACATAGAGCCTGTTGTCACAGAACCCTGGTGCTCTAACTTTCAAGAGGGGAAAACACATTAGCCCATAATCACACATATGGAAACAAGATGACACCCCCTCTCCTCTGGGAGCTGTGCATGCGGAGGGCAGGGGTTGCCCTGAGGATGAGTCTGTGCTGATGAGGTGGAGAGGGGAGAGCTTCCAGCCAGGGGAAGCACAATTTGCAGACTCTGAGCAGCGGGAGTGGGCATGACTGGCGGTGGACCTGGAGAAGGAGGCCTGCTCAGAGATTTGGGATTTTATTTTAGAAGCCATAGTGGTACAACATGCTAAGATTTGAATTTTGAAAAGATCACTTGGGTTGCAATGTGGAGAACAGATTGGATTGGGGGAAGGAAAGGAGAGAGGATGGGACCTTTTAAATGCATTTATGATTATCTTGCTCTGCTGGGTGCTTTGTAGGGGAGGAAACATTAAGATTTAAAATTGTTTGGTAGGGAAAATAGTGGGAAATGATTAATTTTAGCATTATTACAATTGATGAGCATCACTCTTCTATTTTCTTGTGGTTCCACAAAGCATAACAATCCAGAGGATTCGCAGAAGAAATTTATGGGGGAAAACTGGGCTCCACTTTGAAATAACCAAATAGAAAACTGTATGCTTAGTATCTCTAGGTTTCAATTTCCTTAAAACAATAATGTGCCTTTGTTCTCATTAGGCTATGACAGCAGACACTTATGTGATAAATTAATTCAAATTAAAGTGTGAAGGACTGATACCAGCGTCATTAGCTCCTCGTTAATTTCCACTAAGGTGTGAAGGGCTGATAATAGTGACTATGCCGCTCTGCAGAGACAGGACAGGGTCCCTCTTTATGTCCTCAGATCTAGTCCACTGTCTGGAAAATAGCTGTTGTTATGAAATGCAACTGTATTATCTTAAGTTGCTTGTGTTTTGAAAGACTGTGTTTAATAATATATAGGAAGAAATGTCTAAGGAATGAATTTTAGATAATCTGGCATAAAGACTTTGGAGATCATGTTAAGTAATACGGCCTTCCAATACTTATCAAGACAACAATGCACAGGGCTACACAGGACTACTCCATCTCAATATTCGGTTTGGGTGCCCACTTTTCTTCCCCACACCCAACTTCTTATTGTCACCTCACAACCCAGTTTCCCAAGAAAGCAGTGAAACTGATTTTCCTGTGTTGCTTAGAAAACTCAATCACACATATGATCTGAGTTTATCATTCAGGAATCTGTCAAGTGTATACTGTACAGGAACTGTGCAAAAGGCAATCAAACTAAATATTCTTGGGGAAAATGAAAACTCTTAAAATAATCGTACTTAGCATTACAGGAATTCAAACTCACAAAGAGAGTCTTTTGACCTGAGAGTAATTTGTAGCATGACCCACAGATGAGAATATAACAGTCCTTTTCCCAGAATGGGTGCTGTTGGAGGGACTGACTCACCCATCAGACTCAAGGCTCTGTCTCCCTGGACCCAGCCCTGATCCCACCGCACAGCATTCACTGATGCCAGTCCAAGATCGACTCTGGAATGTTCTCATGTCATGGGCAACATCCAGCAAGTGTCCCACTAAAGGTCTGTCCTGAGGTCAAATACAAGTCAGCCTTGAGGAAGGAGGTCAAATGACACCTGCAGACCAGGCTTGGTAAGTATCAGTCGCCCGTGTCAGGCAGACTCTGGGTCCTGTAGGCTCTTGGTGATCTGACTCTACCAAGAGCAGCCTGCCTCTTTCTTGAGCCCTGGAATGATTCAGGATGCATTTGGTGGACCTCAATGGTACAGCAACTAGTCAAGCAACCATCATTTTTAGTCCATGAAATTCAAGGATAAGATACACTTTTTTTTCCCTTTAAATCAAAATTGACATAAACTTTGTCCTGGAGTCAAACAAACTCAGACTGCTTGCTATTTCACAGGTCTTGGGTCTAAATAGACAGAGAAAAGGGGAGTATGTTTTTGGTTTTCTTGTCTGAGATCATTCATTTTCTTTTTTATTTTCCGCAACGAACTGTGAAGTACTGTTAGTAGGAAAAATTGTACACAATGCATCTTGTTAATAATTTGGCTGGGAAAACCTACTTGTAATTGACAAGTAATTGGGTTGAAGTAGCTGCCTCCACCATGGGAGTGGGGTTCTGACCAGGCCTTTGATTCTCCCACAGTGAGATGATCTCATTAGACCTAACTCTCAAAATTTAAACACAGTCATTATTTTCTTCCCTGTTACTAATTGACTTAGCCCGTTTTAAATCCTATATAATAAAAGGGTAATATGCAAATCGACTGAACAGCACAATGACTGGTTGCTATGACATGCACTGACCACCAGGGGGCAATGCTCAATGCAGGAGCTGCCCTCTGGTGGTCAGTGCACTCCCACAGCGGGAACTCTGCTCAGCCACAAGCAGGGCTGACAGCTGGTGAGCGCAGCGGTGGTGGCAGGAGCCTCTCCTACCTCCGCAGCAGCACTAAGACATCCCATGGGGAGTGGGCCTAAGCTGCAGTCAGACATCCCCCAAGGGCTCCTGGACTGCTAAAAGGTGCAGGCCAGGCACAAATGTCATGCACTGGGCCTCTAGTTTTATAATAAAATCTATTAGCAAACTGTCTGCTATTTTGGTACCAGAAATGTATCAGCTTATCTTTTTTCCTTCTTCCCTTACAGTTTTCAAACCTTTTGCTCCATGCCTGTTTAGCCCCAAGCTGTACCTCCCCATCCAGTCTTCCCCAATGATTCAGGCTATGATGCTTTCATACCAGGAACAACCGCATTCACCCCCACTTCAGAGAGTTATGAAAAAGGAGATGTCCCCATTCATCGGAAATAAAAGGACAATGGACTTTAAAAAGAAACTGCAACCAGTTGCTTAATTTAAGCTGAAAATTTTAACTTGGTCCTAAGATGCCACCAATTTGCTACCATATTTAGATTTTGCACAAAACTTGATGCAAAGACTTGGCCACAGAACTCTCCCTGGTCACCCTGTTCACACAGCCCCGAGAGCAGGCCCAGCGACCCTCATGAGGGAGTGTACTGCCTTCTACCTCAGCTGCCAGGCATCTGCAGTAAGCATGGCTCCTGTGGATCAGAAAGGGAAGCCAAGAAGAGCCGGCCAACAAAGGAATGAAGAAAGGAAAACAAATTCAAGGGGAGTAACACGGGCCCCCAGTGGCCTTATTATATGAATAGACTGCAGATAACTCCATCTTTCTACCTGAGCGCGTCATAAATTCTGTCGTCTTGTTAGGACTGTCAGGAGCACTGACCTCACTTCCTCCATTAACGAGCTCGCCCTCTTTCGAGGGGAGATTCTTTCCAAACACACAGCGGCAGAAGCACCTTATAAACAGCTTGTCAGCCTTGTGATTCTGGAGGGAACGAACTCCACGCCAAAGAGAGGGAGGGCGGTGCCTGGAGACCAGCCGGCCAGCTGAGCAGACTGCGAAAAGGTGCCTCGCCCCATCGCGGCTGCCGGGGAGGCAGGCACTTGACTGGGTCTGGGCAGGAGGCGGCTAAAGGCAAAGCGCAGCCTCTGTTTACTGAGAAAGGTGTCAGCGACAGATTGGTGCGTTTTCACGCAGTCACCAGGGTTTTCTTCATTTGTCCGGATGCGTTCTCTGTCCGGGGAGACAGGGGAAGCCACGGTGCATGAGTCGGGCTGGGCATGTGCTACCGAGAGGGCCCATCGGTACGCAGCCCGCGGTGATGTTTCATTTTGTTTCCGAGAGCCACTCAAGTGCCATCCATCTCCGCACCACCCACCCTGGCTCTCCGATTTCAGGCTGATGTGGGAAACAGCTTTGCGTTGCCCGTGACCCAGGAAGGATGAACCTGTCAGAGACTGCGTGCCCCTTCTGCGAGGCGGGGTTTGTGCTGAAATCTCCAGGACGGTCATGAAAGAGAATCTCGACTCTATCAAGGCAAGAAGGCGTCCCCACGGCCAGCTTACACACCATAAAGGCGAGCTCCATAAAGTTGCCTTTGCTGATGAGCCCGGGTTTGAGTGCCTTGAGACAAACCGCCTCAAACTATATATAAAAGCAAAGCACCCGGATGGCAAAGAGGACCTTATCTCTCATTCCTAAGGTGTCTGCTCTCCTGCCCAGGGAGAGCCTCTTCACTCCGGCTCATTTACGCCCCCTCTGTGGACGCGGGGTGGACAGAGCACGGGCTGGTTAGCGCTTGCATTAACACGTAATGAAAATGGCTTGGTGGCCCGGACCCAATGCCCTTTCTTTCCTGTAATGATGGTGCCGAAACCCTTCACAGCACACAGCGCAATCAGGGTCTGCAGACCATCAAAATTCATCTGCTGCCTGTGGTGGAGGGGGAGGACGGGAGCTGGGGTAGGCTGGGCTGAGAGGCGGCTTAGATCTCATCCCCTCTCTTCCAGTTGCACATCTAGACCAGGTGGACGGGGTCATCCGTTATTTCCACTTGCTATTTTGGCCAGTCACATAAAAAATATCCCTGACAATTCTGAATTGCATGTATAAACCATTTTATGGCTGTTGGTCTTGTTGCTCTCTCTTCCCTTTCTCAGTTTCCCCCGCCTCCTCTCTGAGTTTCCCATATTTCCTCCTCTCTGCTCTATACAACATAAACATTTATCTTCTTGGACCATGTATTAAAAAAAAAAGTAAAGCGAATAGTAAAAATTCAGAGTCAAATGTGAGTGGCAGAGCTATAATTCTTTATGAAGTAGCAGGTAAGATTGATTGTCAAGGGTCAAAAGGCTAGGTCAAACTCCGCTCATTCGTCAGCTGAATGTCATTTTTGTTTTCCCTGTCACCAGATAGCTTTAAAAAAATTGCAACTCCTTCCTCATTATCTGGGACCTGGCTTCTTTTCTGCCATCCAGTATTAATGAAACCGTGCTTCAAGCCTGGCCCTCATCTTCTCTGTCCTTCTTCATGTGCTGCCTTCCTTTCTTAAGCACCACAGAGAAAGGACCATTTCAAAGGCCATTTTCTCCCACAGCCACATTGGAAAATTGCCACTAGAGTGAGAATGATTTGAAAACACATGCGAGGTTTAAATGTTTGACTGAACAAAAATGTAATTAAATCCTAGCAAGTGTAAAGCTTGTGATCCAATATAATTGGATGGTTGCAATATCTTTGCATCTCATAAAGAGGAAAACAAAATGAGATGTAATACCTGGAAGCCATCTAAAATTATGTGTCATATATAAAGACAAAAATCCCCCCCTTACCATTTCAGCTGGTCACAACAATGTAATGTGAAACCTAAAATAATGAGTTGGTTTTGCTGGAAATTTAACATGTCATCCACAGCAGGTCAAATGTAGGTTAACACTGTCAAATAATTTCACCTCCGAAAGACTCATTTAATTAGCTCATGTTTAATTTTCCTAAAATAAAAGAGAATTATGATGAGCTAGATGGGAATTAATTTGTGAATGCTTAAGCATAGGTCTGCCAAATGTTATGTTATTAGATAATAGAGGTAACTCATTCATATCCACAAATTTACATCAACAGCTAAATAGTAGCTTAAAGTTGAAACCTTAAGCAATGATGATGAGTTCCTTATTTTGTATCTCTATGGTGTTCTGATTTCTGTCCTCTTTGCCTCTAAATATTGTTAGTACAGAGGCCCAGACCAAAATGGATTGATAAATCTAAGTTAGACTTTTATTCATAGTAGTGACATTATTTGGACCAACTATCTAATCTTTTCTACAAGTAGTCGTACTTTTCATTGGCCCAGATCATTCTTATTGGCTGGCAACTGTACAGTGTAACTAAAGTCTTATGTGGGCCAGCAAATTTTGCTTTGTTTCTTTTCCATGTCCACAAGCCTGCACCTAGGGGAAGGCCGCCACCACGGAAAGTCCTGTTGAGTATCTCAGGAGGCTGGAAAAGAGAGGGCATGGCTAACTCCGTGTAAGAGCAACACTTGTGGCCAGTTTCTTAGAGAGGAAAAAATAATGATAAAAATAAAAAAGAACCTTCCGTGACATTCCAGGCTAATTTCAATCTACTAAGAAATAATTAACTTTTAATACAATACCTATTGCTTTTGTAGCACAGCATGTTTGGCCTGGAAAAATGCCACTTGCAAAATCCTTCACCAGGTTCAGTTTGAAGAAGCTGATGAGCCCTAGCCGGTTTGGCTCAGTGGATAGAGCGTTGGCCTGCGGACTGAAGGGTCCTGGGTTTGATTCTGGTCAAGGGCACATGCCGGCTTGCAGGCTCGATCCCCAGTAAGGGGGGTGCAGGAGGCAGTTGATCAATGATTCTCTCTCATCATTGATGTTTCTAAATCTCTCTCCCTCTCCCTTCCTTTCTGAAATCAATAATATATACTGATGAAAAGAAATATGGCATAGCCATATTTAGAATCTGGAATATAGGAGAAAATAGCTCAGAGAAAAAAATTATATATGGGAGAGACTTGCCCGGCAGCCTTAAGTTTTTTGACCTGCTCCAGGGAGATGCTAGAGGTGAAAGCTGAACGGCTGCAGCAACAAGAATCCTGGGAGTGAGATCTGGATTCTGAGAGGGGATGGGTAGCGATGGGCGGCCCCGGGGTAGGAGCTGTGACGAGCTAGTCAGGCAGTTCTCCAAAGAGGAGACAGACTCACATGAAAGTGGAAGCTGACAACACAAAAATATGAAATGGATTTTAAAAAACTTGAAATCCATGTATATAAAGTTTTTTAAATAAACTTGTTAAAATGTTATGTTACAAAATATACTTTTCCTTAGGTCATACTTTTTTCCTAACCTCGGATGGTGTTTCACTTGAGAATTTGTAATGAGAGGGAATTGTTTTACATTTTATTACTATGACCCGTATGCTTATTCTGTGTAAGTGTCGCTGGAGCTTCTTGGTGGTCACTACAAAGCCTCAAGTCCATACTGTTTAGCTAAGATGGCTTCACAGTAACACTGCTCACACTGCTGCCAGCAAAAATGAGGAGTACAGTCCAGAGATGACATAATAAGCCCCCTATGGATTGTCCCAAACTACAAACAATGGAAATGTAGCGTCTCTAAGTGTCAGTGACCAAGATTCTATTTTGTGAGGCTACAGAATTTGTTCTAATAGACTACCAAAAAGCAGGGTCAACTATTTCAAACCATAAATTCAGATTATTGTTAAAAATGATCATATACATTTTCTTTTAAAATACCATTTTAATATTGTTGAATGATCAACAGGAGGAAACAGATCACTGGTAGACACAGCAGTGAAAAATGATAGCTAATATTTTCCACAACTCAATCAAAATGCTAAAAGACAACAAAAGTTTTTAATATGGGCATCAATGAAAAAAGGTTAAGTCTTACTTTTAGATTAAAAAAAGAAGAAAAAGCTCTACAAAGATAAGATTAGAAAAACTTGGGTTAATGGCAATGCATATGAAACAAACAAAAGATTTTAATTGATTGTAACTCAACAACTGGACATGGCTATAAAATGGTCATGTGGTGGGTGGTTTAATAGCTGGAATAGAATCCAAACCACAGATATAACATCCCTTCTGGGCTTTGCTGTCTAGTTTCCAGTATGGGGGCTGGGTGGCCCTAGGGAAGGGTGGTCTGTACAAGGTAATGCTGGAGTGGCCACGCAGAACCAACAGTAGTGTCCACCAAGGCCGCTGGAAGGAGGTGCCAAAGTGAAAGAGATTATGGGGGAATGATGAGCAGAAAATGAAAGCATGTGTGCTGACTTAACATATTTTTAGAAGTTATGGGGGGAATGATAAGCAGAAAATTGAAGCATGATTGCTGACTTAAGCCCTGAAGAAAAAGTGTTTATATTTAGGCAGTGTAGATCTAGTTTAGGGCAAGGTCAGAAACAATGTTTGGAAGCAGAAGGAAGGTGGGATTTGGGCTCAAAATAAAAATAAAAATAACGGCTTAATAATTTGATTATAAAAATGGAATGTGCTATCTTAAGAAGCACTGAGCACCTACTGAACTGGATGGGGCTTGGACTAGATGTCTTCTAAGGCTGTATACAACTACCAATTTTACTGACTAGTTGATGAATAAATTTGAAAGCATTGATTGAACATCCTTTATGTGTCAGGCACTATAATTCTATGAAGTACCTGGAATTATCAGCATCCACATGGAATGTTGATTTACCTGCTTTTTTTGCAATGTGGTTTCTATTGTGGGTAACTGGAGAAGGGACTAAAAACTTGTCACTTTGCTCACTGTGATAACTGTAGGGCAGATGGCTCATGATCAATGTCTCAATGATGGACTGCAAACCAAAGAACTAGGTGGATGTACATCTGAAACATCTTTTAAAATCTCCCTTCATTGTGGTTTTCATGAAGAGAAAGTTAGGATGTGGTGAAGAAGGAAGGAACCAATATTTATTGAAAGCTTGTTACATGTGTGTCACTATGCTAGAAGCTTTATATGCATTGCATTTGTTTATTATTCTTAGCCCTATGAGATAGGCATTATCTGTTACAGATGAGGACACAGAAGCTCAGAGAGGTGAGATGAGTTTCCCAGCATCACACAGCTAATAAGAGGAGGAGCTAAACTCTGAATTCAGGTCTATCTCAATGCAAAGACCATGGTCTTAACATTACATCTTATTGCCTCTAAGGCTAGCTAATCCACTGAGTTGTTAACATTATCTTCAAATTTAATCCTTTTATTATAATCAAAAGAGATTAAGTAATTAAAAATAATTTTAAAAAGATAATTGTAAAGCTGGGTCTTTATTTTTTAATGTTTAAAACCATATCTGCTCTTTGATCTTATTTAGGCAAATTGTAGTAATTGTTATGAGGTAAGCCCCCTCCTATCTACCTTCTGCATGCCCTTTGACTCTTGCTGGGATATAGCCACATACTTCCTCCAGTCAGGGAATACACGCATTCGGTTTAAATATGAGGCTGGGGAGGAGGGCCCTGGGTCGGGGCTGGGTCAGAGAAGCTGCACAGAGGGGAGACAATGGCTTCCTGGTACGGGATTAAGAAACTTCTGCATCTCAGGTTAGAGCCAAGGGAAATCTTTGAGAGCATTTTGTATAATTTCTGATTCCTTTCCTCTATGGCTGGTTGGAATATATGTTTTTTTCAAAATTTAACTCACATGATTAAACCATGTTTTAATTCTTTAACAGTTTTAGTTTTTGCAAAATGTTAAGAGCCATACATTTGATATCCAACTTTAAGAACACTGGATAGCAATTGGGTCCTAGGCAAATATCATTTTTTGAAATAAGTTGGTAGGTAACACTGCCTATATTCCCAAGTGAAATTCCTGAACCTTTGTTACTAGATATTAAACATACCTTGTATTTAAAAGGCCCTTTTGCTAGTTAGTCAGTTGGTCAAAAAACTATGGGCGACTCATATACCAGGTATGATGGATATATGGTGGGTAACATCCTAGGTTTCAGGAGCAGTCTTGAAAAATATACTGTCCCTTTGTTGGTCTTTGCATTATGCACATAGCCAACCACAGCATCGAAGTTTCCATGGAAAATATGAATTGTGCAATGAGCGGGTACATCACAGAAAGTTGAAGAGGAGTTATAGTCCTTGAGGGTGGGCGGGGGACCCAACAAACACTGTTGAGACAAATTAGAAAGCATTATTTATTTGGGATCTGAAGACTTGGGAGTGAAATCTAGTTTTTGTTACACCTGTCTGACCAAGGCAAGCCATGGTTAATAGCTGTGTTTCCTGGTCTGTAAGATGGGGTTCATCCCCTGTGGCTACTGTGGGTTCCAGGGCCATGTGGAGATGCCGTGGACAAAACTTGGCAGAGACCCTTCAGTTTTCACTTTGTCTGGACCCCACAGGTCTAGCTGAGAAGCAATGGCTGCCAAGAACACCCTGACTGAGGACTCAGGCCATCCACGTGCTGAGGGCTACATACACCCAGGGATCTTATATGTTCAGAGGAGGAGGAGACAGCCCCTGAAATGGCAAATATCATATTATTACCAACCTTGACTGAACTTAACTTAGGGGGAAAATGCCATTTCTTATTCCTTGAGTGTCATGAAGAAACACAAACCTGTTAGGATTTTAATGTTTAGCTCTTCCCAAGCAGAAAGCATTTGAAAGCTAGCACACAGAGAAAGAGATGTATATTTCTCCAATGGATATAGTATCTTACTCCCACTAAGAAGGCCACTATTTTAAAGAACAAAGATCAAATTAAATGTTTAGTGCTATAAAGTGCTGTTGCCACGTATGTCGATATACTTATGAACAATTTATAATTTGAACTGTTTTCCAGACAGCTGGTCATATGTACCTTAAAGTAGTCATAATAACCTGTCAGGAGAAATTTCCTACAGCACATTCATTGGAGAAAATACAGGTAAGCGTGGCAGCCTTTTCAAATTCCACCAGGCCCCTTTATCTTGTGAACAGTTACTGCCACAGCTACAAAACCCACAGAGAGCTCAGCGCTCGCAGGGTTTATTGTGTCCCTGCCTTATAAATTTGCTCCCCACTGTGAAGACTTTGGGCTACAAATATCCATTTATTTCTCCAGAGTCGCACCCAGTCCCTTGTATTCGATAGAATCCACCAGATCTCCAACACACATATAAAGGATCTACCTTAATCACATGCATGCAGAGAAAATTTATCTCACTATCAATGGGCCTGCCTGGCTTCTAGAGACTACTCAAGTAGACTACTTGAGACTACAGGATCTTGATAATGTGGGCAAGTCTTGGATGGTATAAGAAAAAGCCTTAAATTCTGAGAGAGACAGACAGAATTTGGTTCTGTCAATTACTTGATGTGTGCTTGGGTCACTTAAAAAGTCTAAGTTTTTGTATTCTCATCTAAAATAATAATGCATGTCTCACATTTTGAGAGAGCTTAGGTGCTAAAGTTTTTCAGAAGTTAGAAAGGAAAAAGGATTGTCTTTTGGTGGAGCTATTCAGAACCATGTTTCTTTCATGTTCAGTGGACAAAAATCTATGGGTCTTGGGAATGAGTTAAAGTAAGCTTAAAAAGACATGATTTGGCCCTGGCTAGCTAGCTCAGTGGTTAGAGTGTCGGCCTATGCACCAAAGAGTAGTGGATTCCATTCCTGCTCAAGGGCAGGTACCTGGGTTGCAGGTTGGATCCCTAGCCCTGACTGGGACACGTGCAGGAGGCAACCAGTTCATGTGTCTCTCCTACATCGAAGTCTCTCTCTCTCTCTCTCTCTCTCTCTCTCTCTCTCTCTCTCTCCCCCTCTCCCTCTCTCTCTCCCTCTCCCCTCCCCTCTATCCTCTCTCTCCCCTGCCTCCTTCCACTCTCTCTAAAAAAACAACAACAATGGATAAAATGTCCTCAGGTGAGGATTTAAAAAAGTCATGATTTGCACAACAGCCAAAATGTGGAGGAAAAAAACAAATATCCACTGGTGGATAAATCGGTAAACAGAATGTGATATAAACATGTATTAGAATATCATGCAGTCTTAGAAAGGAAGGAAATTCTTTAAATGCTACAGCATGAATGAACTTTGGAGACGTTATGCTAAGTGAAATAAGCCAGACACAAAACACTGTATTAATATAAGGTACCAAGAGTAGTCAAATTCATAAAGACAGAAAATCATAGGAACAGAAAGTAGAATGGTGGTTGCCAGGGGCTGGAGAGAAGGAAGAATAAGAAGTTATTGTTCAAGGGGTATAAATTTTCAGTTTAGGAAAGATTGAAAAGTTCTGGAGATGTATAGGGGTGATGGTTGCTCACCAGTGTAAATGTACTTAGTACTACTGAATTGCACCTTAAAAAATAGTTAAAATGAGATGTATATGTTACTACAATTTAAAAAACTAAAAATAAAAAGTCATGATTTATAAATGCATTTGCTTTTATAAGTCGTGCATTCTCTGTTTATATTCCTGTAGTAAATGCTAAAGCTTTTAGAAGATGTGTTTATCTTCCAAAGTGTCCTTCTGTGCCACCCTAAGAGATGTTGCACCAGGATGCTCTGGATTCTATCGAGATCATGAATGTCTGCAAATTCACTGGTATCTGCCAACTCGGAAGAATCACTGTTTTAGGGACCTAATATGGTATTTAATAATCACTTTGTAGGCAGAAGCTATCTTTACTCACGGATCTTTCCCAGTGTTTCAGTGTGAGATTCTAGTGAAATCCCAGAGCAATCAGCATGTTAACTTATTCTTCTCTTGGTTGCATTATCTTAGGCTCACTTAGGTAGTTTTCTTCCCCCATTATGTTGTTCAATTATCTAGTGTGAGCTTTCAGCGAAAGAACCCACCTATCCCATTTCACTGCCCCCCTAAATTACCTATGAGAAATATATCAAATACATAATTTCAGAGAGTAGTCATAATTATTTCCATTACCAACATGCAGCTATAATTGCCTCTCCAGCAATTTTCAGAAGCAATTGAGAGGAGAGTAAATTCCAGAGACATGGTCTAGTTGCATCTTTATCTTTGGGCTTGCATTCTGTTAGTGGCATGGTTTCACACTCTGGGATTCCTGAAGGTCAGCTGTGAACTCGTGTGGGAGCGGGAAGCAGCACCAATTGTCTTTCCTTTAATGAACACACACATTTAGTTGACTGTTCTAGGCCCAAGGGTTGTCCCAGAGAAGGGAGAGAGCGAGCCATCTGAACATACTGTGGGAGAGCATGGGCTTAACACAGGCCCAAACTTTGTACTTATTATTTCTCATGGGTTCAATTAAGTTCCCTCCAAAAGCTATGCTGAAGTCCTAACCTTAGAATATGACCTTACTTGAAATCATGTCTTTCTAGAAGTATTCAAATTAAGCTGAAGTCTTTAGGAGGCCCTAATCCATTACATCTTGTGTCCTAATTGTAGGTGAAATATGGACACAGATATGAACCATGTCAAGACAGTGGATTGGGGTGATGCATCTATAAGCCAGAAATGCCAAAGATTGCCAGCAAACCACAAAAAGCTAGGAAGAGACAAGGAAGGATTCCCTACAGTTTTCAGAAGGAGCAAGGCCCTGCCAACACCTTGATTTTTGGACTCCTAGCTTCCCGAACTGTGAGATAATGGATTTATGTTGTTTTAAGCCACCCAGTTTGTCATACTTTATTAAGACAACTCCAGGAAACCAACATATTATTTCATTGTATTTCTACAACCACTCTATGGGACAGGGGTAATTTTTCTCTCTCCTATTTTACAGATTTGTAAACTGAGGCTCAGAAAGGTAAGGACTGGGACAAAAGTCATGTGAGTGTGGTGAGAAGCCCTAGGCAAAAACTGCTTAGGAAAATTGATGGTGGCATCTGGGTTGGGCTTGTAGCATGAGCAGAGTCTGCTCAGTGGAGAATGAGTGACTTCCAGGGTGATTTGAAGGAAGAGGATGCTGCATGAAGAGAAGTTCTAGCACACATGTTGCCAAAGCGAGCACAAGAGAAGTTCTGAATGACTAGAATATAGGATGTGTGGCAAGGAGGGGATGAGAGGACATAGGAAAGGGCAAAGGATTTCAATGGCTATGTATGCCATTCCCAGGAAGCTGGGAGAGACACAGCCAGTAGGGAGAAGTTGGGAGGCTGGGCAGCTCCTAGTCCCAGTTAGAAACAATATGGGTCAGGACTCAGGCTGTGAGAGGGAGCGAGAAGTGAATTTGGGTGCTATTTCAGAGATCGAATCTAATGTGGGGGTTCATGGGCTTGGAAGTGATTGGCCACGAGGGAGAAGGACGTCTGTCTTAGTTCTCCGGCCTGAGGGGCCTTTCTCCTTTTCACATTCTGTCATGGAAGCAAATCAGAGTCTGGACCATCCTGGAGAACGAAGTGAGGAAAGAGGCAGAATTGAGCTCCGCCTCCCGGAGGGCAGAGCATAGCTGTGTATGTTATTTGAAATTCTTCTTTAGGGAAGACTTGAGACTCCTTTTTATCTCTGACTTGCTTGTGTTAGTATCTAAAGGTGTTGGTTAATATCTGGCAAAGGATCATATTCCCATGTTCTTCATCATCATCTCCCAGATTTTCAGTCTCTAAAATGTTTATAGTTTACTAAAAGTCATCTTTCATCCTCATTATCAAGGAATTCTGGAAGACAGTCAGTGGCTCTCACTTGCTCACTGCTTGTTGTGTAATCATTGTCAACTGCTTGTTCTGTAATGTAATCAAAATGCTCACTAACTCCCTTTCTACTCATGTTAGAAGAGAAAATTTGGGGAAGGAGAGTTTTTGTCACTAAGTGAATTATCTTTATTTAAGAGTTGGCCTTTCGTCTTAAAAATAGGTCCTTCTAAAAATAAAAAAATTATGAATCCAAAAGTGAAGCGTAGCATAATGCTTCATATTTTTTTACTCATGTGCATTTAACCAATGTTTGAGGAAGTCCAACTTGACATTTAGGTTTAAAGAATGTTTGGTGCTGTGATACTTAGCACATATATTTTCAGAGAGAGCCAAACTCAATAAAAAGTACCTCCTCCCTTTACTATCCCCCCAAATGGAGCTAAGTTGGTACTTGGTTTTACTTAACACTTTATTTATTGGGTATCTATTATGGCTCTGGCCTTGAGGGCAGCCAGTCCAGGGATCCACTGAGAATAAAACATGACCCTGGTCTCCAGGGGCTTCAGGGTTGGCCGGAAAGGAAGACACATCAACAGAGACATTCAATGTAAACTGGCAGGTGCTGTCAGGGCACAGGAGTGGGTCCCCGGCCTGGAGAGAGGAGGATGAATGAAAGTGTGTGGGAAGACAGGCAGCTGCTGTGATGGAAGTGAAGTAGGAGGTAGCTTGGACCCTGCACTGCTGTGGTACCTGGGGGAGGAGGGAATGATGAATTGACTAGTTCTCACTAAATTTCTATTTGGTATTTCTGACTCATCTCTTTCCAAGCAACTACGAAGTGCTGTATTTTTTAAAAAACAGGTTATCTCTGGGCCTCCCTGAATTGTTTATGTAGTTATCATCATACTTAAATTTATCTTCACATTTACTGCCTGTTTTTTAAAAAACAAAAGAGCCAGGAACACTAGCCATTTTGTAATCTGACCTAACAACAACCACACACATATATACACATACCAATTCCTCATCCCCTTCAAAACCCTTATGGAGGCCCCTTCTTAATTAGAAATGATCAAATCTCTCAGTTTTTTTCTTCCACAGCATTTGTTTCCAGGATTTTGAGTTAAAATAAAGTACAATAAATCGAATGACTGGTTGGACTACTCCTGAAGTTCTCACCCTCACATTACAGCAAATTATTCCTCCTGGCGGAGATCATGTTTGAAAATGAGCATTTAGGCATGTTAGCGATGGGAAGTTGTGGCACATCAAGCTGGTCTCCTCAGCCATGAGAGGGGAATTTTGAAAGGCTCACACTGCTGTGATAATCTGTGCTCCCCATGGCTCACAGCTGCCCGGCCACTTCTGCTGGCACATTGCCAGCACGTGGGCTTTCTGTAGTTTCTTGACTATGGGGACTGCTCCCTGATCATAGGAGGCATTTGTTTCACTGGCTGAACACAGGACACTACCCAGATTTCCTTTTTTTTTTTTTTAAAGGTAAACAACTTGGAAATGTTTTCTCTTGCTGTTCATTGAGATCCAGGCTCAACAACATTTTCTGTAAAGAGCCAGCTAGCAAAGGTTTGGGACTTTGTAGGCTTAAGGTCTCTGTTGTGACTATTCAACTCAACCTTTGAATGCAAAAACAGCCACACACAAAATATAAGTAAATGAGCAAGGGTGGGTTCCAATAAAACTTTTATACTGGACACTGAAATTTGCATTTCATATCATTTTCATGTGCCAGGAGAGATTCTTCTTCTTTTGATCCCTCTACCCCACCCCCACCCCAACCATTTAAAAGCAGGGCTGGGCTGACCTTTGATTTAGAGGAATTCAGGGACACATTACCCAGCTGCCTTAGGGGCAAGGCTGGTCCCCTTGCTGGTGGAGGAGTTGCTCTGTGCTCTGTGCTGTGTGATGGGGACACTGAATGGCCCAGGATGCCGAAAGAGAGGCTTCCGAACCAAATTCATTACGAGAGAAGGATCAGGTCTAGGCAGGGTACGCTGGGAAAACCCCAGTGACGCTTCACTACCTGAAAAGGTTCGTGCCCCTTCACTTACCCTCCAGCCTAACAGAGAAGGGAAAAGAAGGAAATCAGCAATAAAAATAATAATAGCACCGTTGCCTGTATACACTACATATGCATTAAAGTCAAACTGAAGTCAAACCGCCTGGGTTCAAGTCCTGTCTCTATCATAGGCTCCCTACTGGAACTTGGCGAGTCTTTACCCTCTCTGTATGTCAGTTTACTCAGCTGAAAAAATAGGATTATTACGAAGGAAAAATAAAAGGTAAATAATTTATAGGAGAAAACCACACTTATTGCCACTTGGAAATGCCTGGGCATGACTATATTAAAAGACATGGTGAAGTAGCCTGATTTTTGTACCTGTAGGTAGAATCCCATGGGGTTATGCTCTTAATAGAATGATGTAGGAGCATGAGATTAGTGATTTAAATACACCAGCATCATCTGAATTGGAGGCTTTCTCAAAGCAGTGAGCACTTGGTAAGTCTGGTAGCAAATCCAAACAAAACCAAGTTCAGTCCTCCCTCGATGTCAACATTATGCAGTTGCACTCCTGGAAAATTTCCTGTGTGTTAACTCTCCACATACCATGATTTGGATTTGTATGTAAAATGGATTTAAGTTTATCAGCTCAGATCATCATAAAGATTTTTCATGAACATGATGTCTGGCCAGACATCTGAGAGGCCGGCCGGATTGGGGCAGCTCTTCCTTGTGCGAGGCTGGCCATGTGTTGCAGGACATTAGCTTCTCTGGCCCTCACCCATTATTCTATGCAATACGAAGCCACACAAGAGCTCTTTCTAAACACTGCCATTGAGGGCCCTGTAGACACTTCTGCTTGAGCAACTTCACGACAGTTCTCTCGCTCAGATAAGAACATCCACTAAAAGTCATCAGGCACCTTTTGCCTCAGTGCATTCTATACTCCCCTCTCTTTCCCCGTGTGAGCCATCATCCTGACACACTTTCTATGATCGTCGCACAAGTGTAAACACTCATAAATAGAACATCAGGCAGATCTAAACTGGCACCAATTAGTGTCCCGGCACTGAAATTCCAGCTTGGGTGGCTGCAGAATGGGCATGCGATTTTATTTTATCTATTTTCCATTATCTTTGATGGACTTGATGGCGGCAACAAAATCGCAGCCCGTGTGGCACGTGACTCCATGACTTTCACACTCTGTTGCCACGTCTCCCTATGCAGACAGCACATAAAAACAGGGCAGGTTATCTCAGAGGCTGCAATTGGGAAAGTCACTAAGAGCTAATGCTCCTCTGGAATGAGTGTATTTTGAAGAGAAGCTCGGTGTTGTTGTAGGACGCACCTTCAGGATCAACCTCAGTAACCCCTTCTATTCAAACTCTACTCACAAGCAAGCTGTGTGCTAGTTACCTTGCTTAACCACCTGACAGACAAAGGCTGTGGGCAGGTAAGCCTTATATTATGAATAGATTTAATACTGGAAAAAATCTGACAAGAGGAATTGAAGTGTCAGTATTACACTGGCTATTTATGGTTAATAGTATGTGCTCAATTAATCTTTAAATTACAGAAAGTTACCTGGATTCTCCTTATGTCAGATGGTCACAAATTAGACCTTCACAGGATATGTGGTGACAACAACAGGTGTGGGGCTCCTTGCGGCCCCCAGCTTCCAGCCTTGCTCAGAAGAGGCATTCAGTGCACATTTACTGAGCACAGAAATCAATTAATTTATGAACTAAAAACCAGGGATTTTCAAAGGGTATGAAAACTACAGAAAATGACACTTGTATAATTGAAGAAAAGAGAGCCCAGGACCCAATTCCCTTTGTTTTTTCTACAATATAATCTTTTAAGTAGACTTTATTTTTCAGAGCAGTTTTAGGTTCACAGTAGAATGGACAAAGATTTCCCATATATCCCTGTTCTTGGCCATGCATAACCTCCCCCATTACCAACATCGCGCACTAGACTGGTACATTCGCTACAGTTGATGAGCCTACATTGACACATCATTATCACTCAAACTCCATAGTTTACATTAGGGTTCACTCTTGGTGCTGTACTTTCTATCGGTTTGAACAAATGTATAATGACATGTATCCATCATCATAGCATCATACAGAGTATGCTCACTGCCCTAAAAACCCTCTGAGCTCCACCTAACCCCCGACAACCACTGATCTTTCACTATTTTCATTCTTTTGTCTTTCCAAGAATGTCATTAGTTGGACTCATTCAGTGTTTAGCCATTTCAGATTGGCTCCCCCCCTACACACATACTTAGTAATATACATTTAAGGTTCCTACGTGTCTTGATAGCTCATTTCTTTTTAGCATTAAATAACATTCCCTGTTTTCATGTGCACAATTTATTTATTCATTCACCTATAGACGGACATCTTGGTTGCTTCCAAGTATAATATAATTTTCATGTGTGTGTTCTCTTTCTTATTCCCCATCCTCCTCACACACTGCAATTCACCTCTCATTTTCAACTTGCCTCTTTAGTTTTCATACTTATGCCATTTTACTCTCCAGTTATGCTATTTCAAGCAAGTACTACATCCCAGCACTCACCAAAATCATTCTTGGTCATGGTAATAATAAAATACAAGGCAGTTTGTGTTCAGAAGATGAAAGCTTCATTTTAAAATCACTAACCAGGGTAATGAATGCCAGGGCCAAAACCTTGAGCTGACTGAGGGTGACTCCTGAAGGCCCGATGAGCGGCGCGGAGGGCCAGGGCCTAGTCGTGGCCCCTCAGTGATTTCCTGGGGAAATCAGCTCTTTGCTGAGGAGCCATTACAACATTCTTCTGATCTGGTGCAAAATCATGACTGATGACCTTGCCCTTGCTCATATGAATATCCCCCACACCCAATTAAAGTGATAGCTCTTGGACATTTCTTCTTAACCATAAAAACTTTATTAAAGTCTCCCGTGGATCTTTGCCAAGGGAACTCAGTTGAGGGGTCAAGCACACACCCAGCTGGGTTCCACTCCATGAAAAGGGCCTGGAAATCACTGTGTCTTCACAGGAATTTTTCTTTCCCAGGGGGCTGACATCCAAAACCCAGCACTTGGAAGGAAAAGGCAGACCCGCCTTCCTCTCCCCATGATTACTTGATACTTTAACAAACAGAAAATGTACAGACTTTGAACATGAAGGGTTAAAACAGACTTGAACTGAGAAGGGGGAATTCTTCCTGGAAACTCCTTGGAGACACTTGTAATTAATTTGATCTTCTTCAGTCATTAACTCAGACCTGCGGTGCGTCGTCTGCACACTGCTCTATTAATTCACTGGAGATCACTTCCTGGGATTCATTTAGTTAAGCAGCACTGTTGGATTACATTTTAAAACCCTTAAAACTGGTTGTAATTGATGTCTGTTTATAGAGGCTTACTTTAATGGAGTCAAAGTGAGACGGAAACCTCGCCTGCCCGCCTGGGATCCCGCCTCACCACATACAGCCCGGCTCTGGGAGTACTGGGTCAAATAAAAACCACCGCCGATTAAACGAAACTATTAGTTTAATCTTGATAACAGGTTCTGAAATGGGGAGTATTTCAGTTGTAACAATAGGGATAACATTTTAAACTGCATGCTCCTCTTGAAACGTGCATGTAAACACATGCAAATGTATGTCCTTTACTGTCAAAGGAACTAAATATAAGAACCTGGGTTATGTTTGATGGAGAAAAACCTTGGGCCTGAGATGTGTGGAGTTCTGGTTTTCTCTGTGCAGGAAGGCAGGGTGGAAGGGTAGCAATGCCTCAGGAAGACTTCCCCAAGGCCACCGGCTCCCCAAACACCCCAGAGGCCTGCTGACATTGGGGGCAGGGGGCGGGGAGGGGTGTCACACTCAGACCAAACACCCTGAGTCCCAGGCCTGGGGCTCACCCTGTAGCTTGGATTTCTCATCCCAAACAGGCAGAATCGGCGTGGCCCTGCCTTTCACTAGGCTCAAGGTGGTGTATCTTTATTTTTTCTAGAAAACAGCAAATCAAGAACTGCCCGAGGTACACAGCCTGACCTTTCCATTTATCGCACCAGGCCCGCTTTCCTCTGCCAGGCCAAGCTCTACCTTCGCCTCAAGGTTTACTTCAGGGGCTAAAGACCTCTCTGATAATCCTCCGCTGACCACACCTGACAATAAGAGCAAATGTGTTTTGTTCAAGAGTCATTTGTAGTTCTGACATTCGATTCGGATACCTTTTAGATTTAGTCTTTAGAATAATTCTTTGTGGTATATAGGGAGCATATATGTGTGTGTGTTTATTTACACAAACACACATACATATACACATTTATACGTATACATGTACCCACTGAACACCTAGACCAGAGGTCGACAAACTCATTAGTCAACAGAGCCAAATATCAACAGTACGATTGAAATTTCTTTTGAGAGCCAAATTTTTTAAACTTAAACTATATAGGTAGGTACATTGTTATTAACTTAATTAGGGTACTTCTAAGGCTTAGGAAGAGCCACACTCAAGGGGCCAAAGAGTCGCATGTGGCTCGTGAGCCACAGTTTGCCGACCAGGGACCTCGACGATTGATTGAATGTATTTTTTTTAATTTAAGTGTTTTATTGACACTATTGCAGATGTCCCCCATTTTCCCCACCTTTGTCCACCTCCACCCAGCCCCCACCCCACTCCCTTAGCCCTTGACACTCCACTGTCCGTGTCCATGGGCTATGCATATATGTTCTTGAGCTAATTCCTTCACTTTCCTTGATCCAGTCTTCCCCACTCCACTCCCCTCTGAGACCTGTAAGTCTGTTCCATGTATCTATGCCTCTGATTCTTTACTTCAGGGGCTAAAGACCTCTCTGATAATCCTCCGCTGACCACACCTGACAATAAGAGCAAATGTGTTTTGTTCAAGAGTCATTTGTAGTTCTGACATTCGATTCGGATACCTTTTAGATTTAGTCTTTAGAATAATTCTTTGTGGTATATAGGGAGCATATATATGTGTGTGTTTATTTACATAAACACACATACATATACACATTTATACATACACATGTATCCACTGAACACCTAGACTATTGATTGAATGTATTTTTTTAATTTAAGTGTTTTATTGACACTATTGCATATGTCCCCCATTTTCCCCACCTTTGTCCACCTCCACCCAGCCCCTACACCACTCCTTTGGCCCTTGACACTCCACTGTCTGTGTCCATGGGCTATGCATATATGTTCTCTAGCTAATTCTTTCACCTTCCTTGATTCAGTCCTCCCCATTCCACTCCCCTCTGAGACCTGTGAGTCTGGTCCATGTATCTATGTCTCTGATTCTGTTTTGTTTGTCAGTGTATTTTGTTCATTAAATTCCACATATAAGTGAGATCATATGGTATTTGTCTCTTTCTGACTGGCTTATTTCATTTAGCATAATGCTTTCCAGGTCCATCCATGCTGTTGCAAATGGTAAGAGTTCCTTCTTTTTTAGTGCCATGTAGTATTCCATTGTATAAATGTACCACAGTTTTGTTTTGTTTTCACTTATCTACTGATGGGCACTTGGGCTGTTTCCAGATTTTGGCTGTTGTAAATAATGCTGCTCTGAACGTAGGGGTGCATATATTCTTTATGTTGGTGTTTCAGGATTCTTAGGATCTACACC